>NC_056750.1:497478433-497625933 GCF_019279795.1 Protopterus annectens
CATTGGGAAGACCACTGAATTTTATTAGACAACTCAGAAAATGCTCCACACCTTCATCTCTTAGTATACTTGAAAACAGGTCAACTATATCTATAGCTAAAAACATTAGACCAAATGTCTTTTTGGAGTCTCCCAAAAAGTCCCAAGAATCCTTAATCAAATGTGGGACCTTATCATAAACATTTTAATCATTTTGTCTATTTATATATATATATATATATATATATATATATATATATATATATATATAAAACTGGTCTAAATGGTGGATCTAATACATTTTGTATTTTTGGTGTTCCAAATATTATTGGTACTTTAGGTTTCGCCTCTTTCATTCTACAATACATCTCAAATGTAATCCTCTGTTCAGCCACATATTCTTCCAAAAAAAGATTCTATTCTATGATAGGCAATATTCGGTTCATTCAAAGGGGCTGTGTCATTGAGTATATCATACATTGCCCTACTATAATCTATTACATTGAGTAGCACTATTCCCCTTCCTTTATCTGGCTTCATAGTTTAGATACTCCTATCCTTCATCAAATTTTCAAATAATTGCTTTTCTTTCTTATTCAAATTGGTGCAAGAATTTTTTCTATCATTGGTCCTTACTTTTAACTGGTGCAATTCTTCCATTATTGCTTTCCTCCAATACATTTAAAATAGGATGTAATTTGGGGATAAATGTGTTTTTCTTTATCATGACATCTTTGGTATGAATGCGGTTTGCACTGCCTTGGTCTTTACTACTAAAATATATCACTTGATTTAATTTCCTAATAAAGAATTTCATTCCCATTATGACATCTACTATATCGAACCTTCTATTTGGTACACATTTCAGTCCTTTTTTTAAAAAGACCATAATATTCTTCACTGATATCCCTATCAGTATAATTGTATATATATTAAAACCTTCTCTAGAACAGACTGTCTTTGCCTCTATTCTTCCCATTGTCCCCTCTTGTTCCAATTTCCTTTCCAATTCCCCATTGTTCCCCCCTGTTTTGTGTGTGCCTGCTGTGTTGTTGCCTGTTCTCTCTTTCCTTCCATGAGGGGTGGGGATACTGAAAATCCTATGACTTATTCCCTTATTTAAGAGTTGGTTGTTTACCTATTAATTTGTTCCCCGTTACCTTTCATATTATGGGCCAATGTTCTATTTCATTCTAACCCATTTTTGTAGGATAAGCCTCATTCTTCTGATATTGCTTCAAATTCTTATCCATTTTTCTCCTTCTTCTTGACCACCTCATTACATTTCCTTTCTACTTTCCTTAAAATTCCTGAATAAAAATCTTGCCATCCTTCAAATATCAAATCATCCCTAATATCTTTATTTAATTTCTCTGCTTCCTTAGTTAATTCACTAATTCTAAGAACATTATATTTCATAATCCTTTCCATTAATTCTATTCCATGACGGTTAAACATGCCGATGAAGTCATCCTACATTCGGTCATCAAATATCAAGCCGAAGGGAAATTTAAAAAGTCTCAGTCCCTGAGGCACTATTTGCAATTTAATACACTTTTTCAAGTACATGTTATCAATGTGCAAGGTTTTGATTCTAATCATCAGTCTCTCCAATCTGTTGATTAAATATTTTAATGAAGAACTTAAATTACGGTCTGTGCTAGCACTATATATTTCATTGCTCGTAGATCCTAAGGTAAAGCTTTTTTTCCAAAAGGCACTGAAAAACATTCCTTCCAGAATCAGTTCCATTGCCCTTGTTTACAGTCTCATGACCAGATGCATTCATACTATTACCACTATTAATAGTAATAAAACAGCCCGTTCTATTAGCATCTCTGTAAGAATGTTTTTGTGGATCCCTTCCCTTAACACAGTTCATATCATAAATAGATGGTCTATTAAACTCTGTGACTGAGGCTACATTGTGTGTTTTATGTTTTTTTTATGTTTGTTTTTATATGTGAAATAAAGGTTTCAAGAATTTTATGGACTGATCATTTGAGGCTGCAGGCGGTGCTACATAATTCTTTTGTTTTTCAGTTGAGGAAGTAATGCCATACCATGTTTAACTATATTTTAATGTACTTTAAAAAAGTTGAGTAAGCACACTATTCATTGTTAACAGCTCTAATGATTTTGTGCAGTAACCAGATATGAAACCTACAATTCACGAGGCTCAGTGCTGGCTAGCATGCAGTAAAGGAAACGGGCACGCGGTAGGGAACTGCATACTTCAGAGAGTTTGCAATTTGGCTTAATACAGATGACTATAGCAGTTCTATCAATGAGACATCCCAAAATGTATATTAGTGAGAAAATTTCTTTTCTTCTTTTACAATCTGTACAACCCTGTTCCATTGCAAACTAGTTTCAAAAATATATGGAGAGGTTCACAGTTTTGAGAACATAGCTGACTATACAATGGGAAACTAGACAACTCCTTTCTCATTGATGTTAGTTTCATTCTGTATGAGCAATTTATAGATGTTAGATGCAGTAATTTTGTAGTCTTCAATGTTGATTCACTCAGCTTCAATCAACCTAACGGGGCTAAAAAGGATGAGTTTATTGGTCATAAAACAGGGCATCAATGTCTCAGATACCACTGGTGCTTTTTCCTTGGGATCGTCAATGCTTTTCAGAGATACTGAAATAATGATAACACCCTTGTTAAGTATCATCAAGTTTTAATGTACCTTTTCTTCATCCAAGCTGTGTCCCTTAATGGGATACCTTGTACTTTGAATTCTGTGATGTACTAGATCCTCACACCTGTATTGCTGTACATACAGAATTCAGTTTCTTGAGAAAATAAAAAGAACAATGATAATTATATTTATGCTAATGGAACTACGTATTACAAAAAACAGTTAAACTTAAAAGTACTAAATTGGGAGAATTGTGTACAAATGGCATAAAACTATCTAAAAATCCTACAAATTATTAACATAACGATTTTAAATCATTGTATAGTGCAGCACCATGAGATGTGAAGGCATATGTATTATCCTGATGTCTGATGCACAGGTCAGCAGGGCACTTAAACAATGCTATTCTTACAACAAAAAGCAAGGTCAGAGGCAAAGGCACTACATATTAACATAGTTCATAGGTTCATAGGTTGGTACTAGGCTATCGGCCCTAAGGCCTATGCAAGCCTAGCCATAACAATTCCCTGGAAATTTTTTCCCACAGTATTGACTTCTCTGGGCCCCTGTCTAGCAGGGCAACTGACATGATCCCCAGGGTGAATTTTCTATCTCCCATCCAATCATCAAGATTCCTTTTGAAGGGGGCCAATGAGGTGCTCTGCTTGACATGTATTCCAGAGTCTATTCCAGAGTATGGGGAGTCTCTGGATCAGGAACCTATCCCTCCAGCATGTTTTGTTCATTGTGATGATAAGGTTTAGATCCCTGGAGCATGTGGCTCTGAGGGATTGGGATTTCTTTAAGTGGAGCATGTCCAACAGCTCAGGGTTTGACATGGCCTTGTATGTTAAGCAGAGATTGCCTCTGGGTAGATGATATGCCACAGAGTATAGCTGGAGTTTTTTTAGATGGTCAGCATATGGCATCTGCTTTAGGCCTGTGATTCTTTCAGTGAGGTATTTCTGTGGCCTTTCCAGCTGTTGCAGATGTCTTGTGAGGTACATACCAAATGTGGCATTACACTCTATAATGGGTCTAATGAGGGATGAGTACAGTGGGACAATGACCTCCTTTTTTCTGGATGAAAAGCCCTTAGTGATGAGGTGTGCCACGTAAAAGGATTTCCTGACTGTTGTGGTGATGTGGTTATTGAAAGTGAGACCACTGTCCACTTGTGTCCCTAAGTCTCTCATCACACTTTCGATGTTTAGTGCCCTGCCACCTATGTGGTAGTTCATGGGTACATGTTTTTTTCCCAAAGGGGATGACTATACATTTCTTGGAATTAAGCTTGAGCCCATGGTTCTGGCACCAGGCATCTGTTTCTGTAAGGCCCTTTTGTAGAATATCCACATAATTTGGGGATTCAATAATGGCTCCCAGTTTGCAGCCATCTGCAAACTTTGTTAGCCAGAGTCCCTTAGTGTTGGCCTGTACTTCAGAGAAGTAGATGCCAAACAAGAGTGGTCCCAGGACTGAACCCTGAGGTACTCCACTTGTTACTTGTCTGGAACTGGATTTGGAGTCGGCTACTTTTACAGTCTGGGTTCTGTCAGTAAGCCAGTTGGCAACCCATCGAGTGACGTAGGGATTTATGCCCAGCTTAGTAAGTTTATCTATGATTCCAGAGTGAGGGATGGTGTTGAAGGCTTTGATGAGGTCCAGATAGGCTGTGTAGACCTCCTTACCCTCATCCACAGGTATGGAGACCGATTCAAAGAAGTCAATCAGATTCAGGAGACAAGATTGGCCCTTCATAAACCCAAACTGGGTGGGGTCCAGTGTCTGGAGATTGCCAACATCTTTGTTTATAAGTTCCATGATAATGCGTTCCATGCCCTTGCAGATCAGGCTTGTCAGACTGATAGGACGGAAGTTCCCGGGATCCAAGGTGGATCCTCCCTTGTGGATCGGGACAACTGTAGCTGTGCTCCACTTAGTGGGCACGAAGCCTGAGGTGAGGCTATGATTAAACATGACACTTAGGTTGGGTGCCAGTTCATTTTGTAGTACATGTAGTACACAGCCTGGGATGTCATATGGTCCCATGGATGCTGTATTCTTAGCTTTGGAGAGTGCTGTTTCTACCTGTGTGGCTGTGATTATCGGAATTTGGCAATCTTTTGGTATTGAGATGGGCCCTTTAGGGGGTTAGAGGGGAGTGAAGTTGGCACTAAATCGATCTGCCAGGATATTGGTAATATCCTTGGGATCAGTAGATTTAATGCCATTCTGTTGTAGCTCAGAGCAGATCTGAGCATTGCCATTTAGATTCTTGACATAACTATAGAATGCCTTGAGGTTGTCTTTGGAATCTTTGGCAATTTTATTTTCGTAACTAGCTTTTGAGGATTTTATGAGGGATCTCAGCTTCATACTGAGGCTGGAGAGGGAGTTTTTTGCATCCTGGGATTTTCCTCTTTTCTGCAACAGTTTCTTCCTTCTGTTGTATAGTTTGTTTATAGCAGGGGACCACCAGATTGGCTTCCTTTTTTTTTGGAGAAGAGCATCTTGGTTATATTTGGGATGGCATGATTCATGCATGAGTGGATGTACTTGTACAGTGTCTTAGTGTAGGATTCTGCAGTCGAACTTCCAGATCCCATCTGCGTGGGTGTTGTGAAGTTTGTCACTTCTGACTTCAGTAGCATGAAGTTGGCTTTGGAGAAGTTTTTAAGGAGATTTCTTTACTGGGGATTAGGGGTGGGATGTGGATGTCAAGGGTGATTTGCTTATGGTCAGACCTGACCAATGAGTGGGTGACCAGTGGTTTGGAGCATCTATCACCCATGCTGGTAATGACCAGGTCTAGGATACTGGAGCCCCTAGTGGGACAATGGATTAGCTTATCCAGGGCATTGGAATTTATGAATTCCAAGAACCATTGGGAAAAGGAGTTGGTACCAGAGTAATTTTCCCAGTTAATGGCAGGGTAGTTGAAATCACCTAGTATTAGGGTGTTTGGTTGTATCTTAATATTTTCCAGTATGTTTAAGAAGGTGTAGTGAAAATCTTGGGGTATGGTGGGGGATCTGTAGCAAGCTACAATTTGGATTGCAGTCTTACCTAGTGTTAGTTGCACCTGGAGAATATCAGATGCATTGTGTTGGGCAACTAGCCTGAAGGTGTGAATATCCTTGGTAAATATGGACACTCCTCCGCCTTTAGTGTTTCGGTCTTGGTTTTGTGGCCGAAAAGTGTGGTAAGAATTGTAGCCTGGTATTGCAGGGGTGCTCTGTGGAGCCTTGAACCAGGTCTTAGTCACTGCACAGATATCGATGTTCTCCATTTTTAGGAGTGCCTCGAGAGAGTGCATTTTGAGGTTTAGACTTCTAGCATTGAGTAGCATTACCTTCAGATTTTGCATGCTTGTATCTGTTACGGTAGTGGTTTTATCCTTTGAACCTTGCCTAAAAAAGGCACTATAGGGGTGGCAAGAGCTTTAGCCAGTAACCTGAATCCCAGGGGTGATAGGTGCAGACCATCTCTGGCAAAGAATCGTGGTTTGTCGATCATGTCTTCCCAGGCAGACAAATACTGGATCCCCTTTGAATGACACCAGAAGCTTAGCCAATTGTTGAAGTCAATCATTTTGTCCTTATACTGTGGTATCATTCTGGGTGAAGGTAGGATGTTACTCAGGGCTAGGGTCATACCTGCCTGGGTCACATGATCCAAGAGCTCTTCCATGTCTCTTTTCATGTAGTCCAGGGAGGTACGTCTCAAGTCATTTACTCCAGCATGGACAATGACAGAGTCATATTTGTACTTGTTGTGGAATGACTTGAGTGCATGCATTATGTGGTGGATCCTGGCACCCGACAGGCAGCTGACTGTAATTTTCTCCTTGATCAGCCTGGTGAGTGGGACATCAGTGTGCCTGACTATAGAGTCACCTATGACTAAAGTGTTGGGTACATTGTCTTGCCTTAGGGGCTGTTGTTGGGTGGCACACTGGTGTTGTGAGCTGTGTGTCACTTTGGTTGTGACTGGTGTTTGTTTGCGTTTCGGCTTCGGAGGTCCTTGTTGCTTGGGCAGGTTAATGTTAAGGGCCTCCTCATATGTGGGTTTAGTGTTGCTATGTGTGGGAGTTGATGGTGTGGGTTTTGAAGGGCTATGAGTTGCTAGAGGTGTAATGCAGGTGTTAGCCTTCTCCTCTTGACTGTCTAGCACAGTCTTGACCAGAGAGAGCTTTGCTTCCAGTTTGGCTATGTAAGTGCATCTCTCGCAGGTTGTAGTGTTGGGTGGTAGGAGGAGAGAATTGTCTGTGTACATGAGGCAGTTGCCGCATTGCCCCAGTATGCCCAGATTCACCAGGTGGACAGGAGAAATCACCAGAAGCTGACCCTTGGACATGCCTGTTTAGGTGCTTTTTTGTAAGGTTTAAGAGCTGTTTTCCCTTACCTTTGCAAGGTACTTTGCAATTGTAGGCTGTTTAGTGCCTATGATTAATTTCTCCTTATTGACAAGGAGAGCTGAGTGCTTGTATCAGTTTTAGGCTTCCTAGTGCTTTACAGCAGGTTCTAGAGAAAGTGCTAGTCACAGGGGTTCAGATTTTAGTGCTACTACTGAGAAACCAGCTAGTTTTAAGGGAACACAAGTCAAAGTCTGGGTAATCCCACACTATATTCCCTCGGAGAAGAAATGGCTGTCCTGCTCTGGCCACATGAAGAATCCTTTCCTTGTATGCAAGTTAAGCTAGATAAAAATGATTTAATCATTGGACTTCTTGCAGACTTGGAAGTTTGGTGGATCTTTTGACACTTTCAAATACTAGTGTTTGTGCTGCACTCAAGTTCAGGCTTTTGACTAAGTGTCTCTAAAAAGTTATACAGTGTCTCCTAAAAGCTATACATATCTCCATACTCTACCTGTTCAGGTAGGCCTGTCTGTCTCAAACTACAGTGACTCATTTGCATTTTCTATCTTTTCCTAGAATTACACCCGATCTTTTTTATGCTCTGATAACTTTGCAGTGCAGTCCTGTATAAGGGAGGTCTGCATTTATATGGTTGATTACAAACCAGATATGCAAGCAATAAAATCTTCAGTCTCTTGCTGATGCATTGTTTTGTTATCTTTGATAGCAGAGGTTTCTTTAAAAATCATCACCATTAGACAAGATAGATTACCAATGCTGTTTATTACCTTCCAGGATGGTTTTAGCCCAGGTAGGCCAGTGATAGTGTTTTAGACCTTGTGGGCTACCCACACTGAGTTCCTCTGCCATGGCTTTCAAGTGACAATGCCTACCCCGGTGGCACTACAAGGTAGTCATAATATAGCTAGTAACAAATGCAATACTAAGATTCACCACAATAGTCACATTGACTAAAATACATAGAAAAAGAAAATTATCACAGCTTTGTGGAAGTGGTACATAGTAGTCGCTAGTTTTAACCCTCGCCAAAAATATTGCAGTCACCATTCACCTTATTCCTATGGCACAAATGGTGGCATTCAAGTTTTCTGTGAACACAGTTTTTACATTCTGTTTTATTACATCCTCACAGATCAAAAAATCTTTAGATTGGATTGAAGGGCATATTCATTTCTTCACCTTCAGCTTACTGAAGGACAATACTACTGTTGTCAAAGAAGAGAAAACAATGCTGTAGCAAGAGATTGAAGGTTTTATAGGTGCACATCCACTTTATAATCAATAATATTTATTTTTATTTAGTTTAGTTTACATTTGTTGATCGGGATAGTCCAACTGGATACATGTCCATTTTCAGTGGAGGCCCGGGGAAAAAAGCTACAAGGTAGAACATACAGTAAAAATCACAAAATGATTACAAGTTACACACAGCTTACAGGCTCTGGTTGAGCAAGCAGGTAATATAATCATACATTTTTAAAACAATGTTGACAAATTGACTAGGCAATGTAACATGATTACAGACTACAGAGGAGGATCTAGTCGGGTTTTCATAACATTCACAAGTATCATAACATTCACAGAGGAAGCCAATTTATAAACTGCATATCCACACTAATATTCACGTCACTGTGTTCTTAAACAGTTACAAATAAAGAAGGGGTGGACACCTGAAAGTAACCAAAAAGACATATACATGGGCTCGTATGCATGGTCTATTCCACTGCAAAGAAAAATTACCATGCTCAGTACAGCAAACTGTTTGCCCATTTCTGTGTATTTTAGTGCACCTGTTAATACATGAGGAAATATTGCAAGACATCTAATGTCATTAATAGAGAAAATAATTGCATTCAGTACAATGTACTACCAACTGACTGGCAATTATTGGTTTCCTTCTGTTGCTATCTCCATACAGACTGCTTATGTACGTTGATTCAAAAAAGCACTTCAGATGGAATGCAATCATCAGTCTGAGTAGATGAAGGGATTATAACAGATGTTTTGAACTGAGAAAGAAATAAAAACTGAGAAAACTGGGGAGCCTTGAGCAGCCTACCTGTCCTTGGGGGAAGTGACCTCAGCACAAGAAGCTGTAGTAATTGGTTGTTTGGGACCATTCCTAGCTCTTTTGTAGTTCACTGCTTAAAATCCACCTTTGCACGGCTTTGTGCAGTCGTGCGCATAGCGCAGCGCCGGTTAAACAAGGTTAAACTTGGTTAAAACACCAAAAGCCAGCAGGATAGTATCACCATTTATTGTGAGGCAACAAAAGGACAAAAAATGTCCTAATTTGAAAAACTCATACTAGTTTCGGCACCAGCCTTCATCAGTGAGTCAAAATCTTCCAAAAATACATGGTCAACGTTTGTTTAAATCTGTGAACAAACCAATGGCAGTATAGACATTTGCATAAAGCACTCAATTCAAATTTAAAGCAACATTGCACTGTGAAATGGGGAAAATCATATATATCCCCATACAATGTATGCAAAATATGGTTCTAGTGACAAACCAAATTAACATGAAACAAAAAGTAACATGTTGTTAACATATATTATGATGTTGAATTACAAACAAAAAAATATATAAATAAATAAAACTAAAAATAAAAATAACATAATTTATAAATGGTCATTAAGACCTGGGGGAAAGAGGGCTCCTAAATGTGTTATCCAATATCTCTCCTTGTGGCTCAAAATACCTTGCCAACCTATCTGGTTTTGTCTATTCCCTGTAATTTTATCAATGATTGTAAACATAAACTGGGCAGTGGGATGTTTGACTGTATGTAAATATAGAGCATTAGATGTCTTATGATTCCGTATATCACTACGATGTTCCCCAATTCTGATGCGTAATGAACGTGAAGTCTTGCCAACATAGAAGGATTTACATTGGCATGTAGCCAAATAGATGACCCAGCTAGTGGAACAATTACCAAACACTTTGATGTCATACACTTTGCTGGTATTGGAGCTTGTAAATTGTTTCAACTGGTTAACATGAGCACAGGAAACACAATGTCCACACTTGAATGTTCCCAACAATTCGTCCCCCAATATGGTGAGTTGTTTATATTTGGCTGCCCCACTTTCTCTATGTTTGTAATGTGAAAATAGGGTGCCTAATGTTTTACCACGTCTGAATGAAAATGAACATTGTTTATCTAATATTCCCCTCAAAAAATCATTTGCTAGTAAAATATTCCAATTTTGGTTCACAGCTTGCCTAACAGTCTGATGGTTTTTGCCCAGTGTCGTAATTAGTCTCATTTTAGAGTTGTTGGCATTTTGATTTTTGTCCCTATATTCCAACAATGACTTTCTATCTTGGTTGTCAGAATATGTTTTAGCTAATTCTATATCAGAAATGCTATAACCCCGGTCCAAAAATCTGTTGAATAAATCAGTTTTGGCTGTAGAGTAGTCATGTAAACATGAATTAATTCTCCGAATTCTAAGATATTGAGATTTAGGAATATTCCGGATGGTGTGGCGTGGATGCATACTATGTGCATGTAGCAAAGTGTTAAACTGGGGATATTTTCGAAAAATTCTTGTATTAAGTGTGTTGTCTGTATTACGATATACTGTAACATCCAAAAAGGTTATTTCATCCCTATGGAATGTAATAGAAAATTCAATACCCCAAATGTTGTTATTCAGATGTTCCAAAAATTCTTGTAAGTAGTTTGCATCTGCACGCCACACCATCCAACAATCATCTAAATATCTTCTCCATATGTCTATTTCAACAAGATATACATTGTGTAAAGGGTTATAGATCAGACATTCCTCAAGGTAGGCCATAAAAAGATCTGCATAGATGGGGGCAAAAGAAGCCCCCATGGCCGTACCTTGAAGTTGCCAATAGCAATCACCCTGGAAGTAGAACACATTTTTGCTTAAAACATGTTCGGTAAGACAAATGAGTAGAGTGTTGAAACCCGGAGAGTATAATTCTGACTTGACAAGCCAATATTCAACAGCCTGAAGCCCTGCCCAATGTGGAATACTAGTGTAGAGGGATTTAACATCCAGAGTGCACATTATCCAATGGGGTTCTAGTTGACAATCCTCAATTATTTGCAAAAATTGTGTGGTATCTTGAATTCTTGCTCTCACCAAGGTTAATAGTGGTTTTAAATATTGGGTTAGAAAAGCAGACAGGGGTTCTGTGAGAGAACCATGACCAGAAACTATAGGCCTACCTGGTGGATGTGTAAGGGATTTGTGTATTTTGGGCAAAAGATACAAAATTTGTCTAGCCGGTTCCTTAACCTGTAGATGTTGAACCATTTTATTAGTGAGTATACCTTCCTCAAATGCAGATTGTAAAAAGACATCAATTTCTTTTTTGAAAGTTATGGTTGGATCAATGTCCATTTTCATATAGCATTGTTTGTCAGATAGTTGTCGTAAACCCTCATTTATGTAGAAGTCCATGTTTAAGATTACCACTGCACCCCCTTTGTCAGCTTGAACTATTGCTATATTGCGATTATTTCTAAGTTCAGACAAAGCCACTCTTTCATTAGAACTGATGTTGTCCCTACCAGTAGCAACCTCAAAAAGAGGAAAATGTAAATCCTTTAGCACCGCTTGTTGAAATATCGCTACATTCTTATTCATAGGTGGCTGGAATGTTGATTTGTGGAAGGTGAAATCAGTAGATCTTTGAACATTAGAACTATCCTGTTCTGAAAAAAACAGTTTAAGATTTAGTCTGACAAAAATCAATAACATCTAATGAGGTTTGGTATTCATCACAAAAGAAACTGGGAACAAAATTTAACCCTTTATTAAGAACTTGTTTTTGTTCTGATGTTAAAACATAATCCGATAAATTCAACACATTTTCATAAACTTGTGTGTCTACTTGAGTAGTGCTTGAATCAGTCCTGTCATTGAATCTATAGATGTGTTTGTTTCTATGTTTCCTCCCCCCTCTGGATTTCCTACCATGTCTAAAGGGTAATGTGTATTGGTTTTCTTTTTAAGTGGAGAATTGTCAGTATTGGCATATTCACCGTCGGTATTGGATGACTCCTCCCCTGAGGTACTGGTCTGAAAGTGGTCTCTATTTTTTAATATAGATCTGGGCCTTTTTCTGGTGGTAGGAGGAGAGAATTGTCTGTGTACATGAGGCAGTTGCCGCATTGCCCCAGTATGCCCAGATTCACCAGGTGGACAGGAGAAATCACCAGAAGCTGACCCTTGGACATGCCTGTTTAGGTGCTTTTTTGTAAGGTTTAAGAGCTGTTTTCCCTTACCTTTGCAAGGTACTTTGCAATTGTAGGCTGTTTAGTGCCTATGATTAATTTCTCCTTATTGACAAGGAGAGCTGAGTGCTTGTATCAGTTTTAGGCTTCCTAGTGCTTTACAGCAGGTTCTAGAGAAAGTGCTAGTCACAGGGGTTCAGATTTTAGTGCTACTACTGAGAAACCAGCTAGTTTTAAGGGAACACAAGTCAAAGTCTGGGTAATCCCACACTATATTCCCTCGGAGAAGAAATGGCTGTCCTGCTCTGGCCACATGAAGAATCCTTTCCTTGTATGCAAGTTAAGCTAGATAAAAATGATTTAATCATTGGACTTCTTGCAGACTTGGAAGTTTGGTGGATCTTTTGACACTTTCAAATACTAGTGTTTGTGCTGCACTCAAGTTCAGGCTTTTGACTAAGTGTCTCTAAAAAGTTATACAGTGTCTCCAAAAAGCTATACATATCTCCATACTCTACCTGTTCAGGTAGGCCTGTCTGTCTCAAACTACAGTGACTCATTTGCATTTTCTATCTTTTCCTAGAATTACACCCGATCTTTTTTATGCTCTGATAACTTTGCAGTGCAGTCCTGTATAAGGGAGGTCTGCATTTATATGGTTGATTACAAACCAGATATGCAAGCAATAAAATCTTCAGTCTCTTGCTGATGCATTGTTTTGTTATCTTTGATAGCAGAGGTTTCTTTAAAAATCATCACCATTAGACAAGATAGATTACCAATGCTGTTTATTACCTTCCAGGATGGTTTTAGCCCAGGTAGGCCAGTGATAGTGTTTTAGACCTTGTGGGCTACCCACACTGAGTTCCTCTGCCATGGCTTTCAAGTGACAATGCCTACCCCGGTGGCACTACAAGGTAGTCATAATATAGCTAGTAACAAATGCAATACTAAGATTCACCACAATAGTCACATTGACTAAAATACATAGAAAAAGAAAATTATCACAGCTTTGTGGAAGTGGTACATAGTAGTCGCTAGTTTTAACCCTCGCCAAAAATATTGCAGTCACCATTCACCTTATTCCTATGGCACAAATGGTGGCATTCAAGTTTTCTGTGAACACAGTTTTTACATTCTGTTTTATTACATCCTCACAGATCAAAAAATCTTTAGATTGGATTGAAGGGCATATTCATTTCTTCACCTTCAGCTTACTGAAGGACAATACTACTGTTGTCAAAGAAGAGAAAACAATGCTGTAGCAAGAGATTGAAGGTTTTATAGGTGCACATCCACTTTATAATCAATAATATTTATTTTTATTTAGTTTAGTTTACATTTGTTGATCGGGATAGTCCAACTGGATACATGTCCATTTTCAGTGGAGGCCCGGGGAAAAAAGCTACAAGGTAGAACATACAGTAAAAATCACAAAATGATTACAAGTTACACACAGCTTACAGGCTCTGGTTGAGCAAGCAGGTAATATAATCATACATTTTTAAAACAATGTTGACAAATTGACTAGGCAATGTAACATGATTACAGACTACAGAGGAGGATCTAGTCGGGTTTTCATAACATTCACAAGTATCATAACATTCACAGAGGAAGCCAATTTATAAACTGCATATCCACACTAATATTCACGTCACTGTGTTCTTAAACAGTTACAAATAAAGAAGGGGTGGACACCTGAAAGTAACCAAAAAGACATATACATGGGCTCGTATGCATGGTCTATTCCACTGCAAAGAAAAATTACCATGCTCAGTACAGCAAACTGTTTGCCCATTTCTGTGTATTTTAGTGCACCTGTTAATACATGAGGAAATATTGCAAGACATCTAATGTCATTAATAGAGAAAATAATTGCATTCAGTACAATGTACTACCAACTGACTGGCAATTATTGGTTTCCTTCTGTTGCTATCTCCATACAGACTGCTTATGTACGTTGATTCAAAAAAGCACTTCAGATGGAATGCAATCATCAGTCTGAGTAGATGAAGGGATTATAACAGATGTTTTGAACTGAGAAAGAAATAAAAACTGAGAAAACTGGGGAGCCTTGAGCAGCCTACCTGTCCTTGGGGGAAGTGACCTCAGCACAAGAAGCTGTAGTAATTGGTTGTTTGGGACCATTCCTAGCTCTTTTGTAGTTCACTGCTTAAAATCCACCTTTGCACGGCTTTGTGCAGTCGTGCGCATAGCGCAGCGCCGGTTAAACAAGGTTAAACTTGGTTAAACAAGGTTAAACTTTTTCTGGCTCCGCCAAGTCTGCTGTTCAATTTTTCCCTTAGAACTGTTCTACTTGCAATCTAAACAGCCTATACTCTATCTGAAAAGCTCAGCACTTGCTCCTAAAGCATTTTTGTACAGGTAAAGCACTCTTAAACAAAAGAAAGTACTTCATTCACCTAAATTCTGTTGAGTACACATCTCCCTATAGGCCCTTTCTGACTCAGTTACACAGCAATCTTTTTCACTATTTCTAGCATGTCGAAGGGTCAGTTGCTGGCGTCCTCTCCTGTTCAGCTGGTGAATCTGGAATCTTGAGGCAATGTTACAATTGCCTCATGTACACAGACAACCCTCTCCTCCTCCCAACAAATACAAATATATGCGAGAGATGCAACTATATAGCCAAACTGGAGGCTGAGCTCTCTCAATTCAGTACTGGCAAGACCAGTCAGGAGGAGAAGGTAACCACGCACACCACAAACCCAGTCTCACATAGAACTATCACAACAGCAAACCAAACACATAAACACACAAAAACATACTTGGAGGCGCTGATTAAAAATCTACCAAAACAACAGAGGCCTCCAAAGCAGACACCCAAGCAACCACCACCTCAAGACATAGCACATGCAACACATAGTTCACAAAGTCAGTGTGCTAAACAGTCACAGCCCTTAAGGCCAAACAACATGCCAGACACACTTGTAATAGGTGACTCCATAGTCAGACACACTGACGTCCCGCTCACCAGACTGAACAAGGAAAAGGTCATAGTAAGCTGCCTGTTGGGAGCTAGAATCCGCCACATAACACAAGCACTCAGGTCACTCCACAGCAAGTACAAATATGACTCAGTCATTGTACATGCCGGTGTGAACGACCTGAGACGTACCTCCCTGGACTACATGAAAAGAGACATAGAGGAGCTCTCTGATTATGTAGCCCAGGCCGGTATGACCCTGACCCTGAGCAGCATCTTACCCTCACCAAGAATGATGCCACAGTACAAAGACAAAATGATCAGTTTTAACAATTGGCTTAATTACTGGTGTCATTCTAAGGGGATCCAATGTCTGTCTGCTTGGGATGACATGCTTGACAAGCCACACTGCTTCGCAAGGGATGGCTTGCACCTGTCACCCCTGGGCTTCCGGATATTGGCCAAGGCTCTTGCCACCCCCATAGTGCCTTTTTTAGGCAAGGCTCAAATGACAAACCTGCCTCCCTAGAAAACACAAGTGGGAAAAAACTAAGGGTAATGCTGCTCAATGCCAGAAGTCTAAACCTCAAGATGCACACCCTCGAAGCCCTCCTCAGTATGGAGAACATCGATGTCTGTGCGGTGACTGAAACCTGGTTCAAGGCTCCTGAGAGCACCTCAGCACTATCAGGTTTTACCTCATATCATGCTTTCCGGCCCCAAAACTTGGACCGAACCACAAAAGGAGGGGGAGTATCCATTTTCAAAGATACCCACACCTCCAGGTTAGTGGCAACGCACGAAGCATCGGAGACTATCCAGGTGCAACTAACCATAGGCAAAACTGCCTTACAGTTTGTAGCATGCTACAGACCACCCTCTCAAACTCAGGAACCCCACACAGCCTTCCTGAAGACACTGGAGAGTATGAATGTCTCTCCAAATACCATCATTTTGGGAGACTTCAACTACCCAAACATAGACTGGGAACATTACTCAAGCCCCAACACCCTAGCCCAAAGGTTCCTAGAATTCATAAACTCAAATGCAATGGAACAACTAGTCACCATCCCCACAAGAGGAGACAATATACTAGACCTGATCATCACAAACATGGGGACAAAATGCTCCACACCGGAAGTATATCCCTCTTTGGTAAGATCAGACCATAAATTAATCTCACTGGAAATCCACATCCTTCCCCCACCCCCTGCACAAAAGACCACAGTGAAGAACTTCTCAAAAGCAAACTTCACACTTCTTAAGACTGAAGTGGTATCATTCAAGGCCCCTGGGCCAGTGGAAACCACAACCCACACTGCTGAATCCTTTGCAAATGCCTTCTATGGGCACCTTCAAGAATGCATGGATCATGCAATCCCAAATAAAACCAAGACCCATTCCCCCAAAGGCAGGCGCCGGTCTGGTGGACCCCAGCCATAAACAAACTTTACAACAGGAGGAGGAAGCTACTACATGACAGAGCAAAGTCCCTAAAAGGGAAGGCGTCTCTGATCAGTACTAGCAAAAAACTACGATCACTCATAAAATCATCCAAGGCCAACTTTGAGAGAAAAATCGCAAAAGACACAAAAGACAATCACAAGGCCTTCTTTAGCTATGTTAGAAACCTGGGTGGAAACTCCCAGATATGCTCAGAGTTAGTCCAAAATGACACAAAATACACCGAACCCACTGACATTGCCAACATTTTGGCAGACAGGTTCAGTGCAAATTTCTCCTCCCCCTCCCCAAAAGGAGAAATAACTATCCCAGCAGAGTGTAGCCTCCCTAACATCTCAGATGCCCAGGTGAGAGCCGCCCTCTCTAAAGCTAAAAACACAGCATCAATGGGACCGGATGGTGTCACGGGCTGTGTGCTACATGAACTCCAAGAGGAACTAAACCCACACATAAGGCTGCTGTTTAATCTTAGCCTTACTACAGGATACGTACCCAAAGAGTGGCGTACGGCAACAGTGGTCCCACTTCACAAAGGCGGTGCTTCTACGGACCCTGGAAATTACCGCCCCATAAGCTTGACGAGCCTGGTCTGCAAAGCTATGGAGAGGATCATTATGGAACTTATAAACAAAGACATTGGGGACCTACAGACATTGGATCCTACCCAATTTGGCTTTGTCAAGGGCAGATCCTGCCTTTTGAACTTGGTCGACTTTTTTGAAACAGTCACTAAGGCCATTGATGAGGGTAAGGCAGTTCACACAGCATACCTTGATCTTGCAAAAGCCTTTGACCCAATACCCCACTCGGGCATCATAGACAAACTCACCAGCTTAAATGTAAACCCATATGTCACAAGATGGGTTGCAAACTGGCTCAAGGACAGAACCCACAGGGTCAGAGTTGCTGGAGCTATGTCAGACTCTAAGCCAGTCACAAGCGGTGTCCCACAGGGCTCAGTCCTGGGACCCCTCTTGTTCGGCATTTATTTTTCCGAGGTACAGGCAAACATAGGAGGATTGTGGCTGACAAAGTTCGCAGATGACTGCAAACTGGGTGCCATAATTGATACTCCAGCAGACACAAACATCCTTCAGAGAGGCCTCATAGAAACGGATAATTGGTGCCAGAGCCATGGCCTTAAGCTGAACGCCAAAAATGTATAGTCATACCCTTTGGGAAAAACAAGGTACCGACAAATTACCACATAGGCGGTAATCCATTAAGTACGGAAGAGGTAATCAGGGACCTAGGGACCCAGGTCGACAGTAACCTCTCATTTGACACTCACATTGCCAAAGTGGTTAGGAAGACCTTCTATATTGCCCACCTTATCATGAAGGGTTTCACATCTAGATCAAGAGAGGTCATTGTGCCCCTGTACTCTTCTCTTATCAGGCCAATGACTGAGTACAATGCCCCATTTGGGATGTATCTCACCCGACACCTGCAGCAGTTGGAAAGACCCCAAAAGTTCCTCACCAAGAGGATAAAGGGTCTTAAACATATGTCATATGCCGCCCGACTGAAAAAACTCCAGCTCTATTCAGTTGCATACCGCCTACTCAGAGGTGATCTGTGCCTGACGTACAAGGCCATGTCCAATCCTGAATTAATGGACATGCTCCACCTCAGAAAATCCAAATCCATCAGAGCCACGAGAACAAGTGACATAAACCTCAACACAGAAATAAATAGGACGTGCTGGAGGGACAGATTCATAACCCAGAGGCTCCCTACACTCTGGAACAGAATCCCAGTCCATGTTAGGCAGAGCCCCTCACTGACTCTATTCAAGAGAAATCTCGACGAATGGATGGGAGATCGTAGGTTTACCCCGGGGGTCATCTCTGTGTCACTACTAGACAGAGGCATAGTAAACTAAACCCTAAAAGGGCATAGTATTCTCATCCTAAGGGGTGGTGTAAGCCACATACACTCTGGCTAGGCTTATAAATGCCTTAGGGCAGATAGCCTAGTACGAACCTATGAACCTATGAACCTATGAATAAAAAGGAAACCCTATATATATGATTTCGCTATTAGGCTGGATCGAGTAACAACATCCCAGCACTATAAGTCATATATAGGATCATGTGTTAACAGAAGTTAACATTTGTTTACCTGGAGAGTCCATATAAAACAACTGAATGAATAAAATAAATAAAAATTAAATTTTAGTGCAAGGTGCTTCACATAGGAAGCTTTGAGCCTACCTATGCTACAACCTAAATGCTATATAAATAAGATGAGGAAGTAAAAATCGTCTATACGTTTGCAATAGTTATAACATTAGAATGTGAGATGAAACCACTAGTTATAACATTACAATGTGAGCTGGAACACTAGTTATAACATTAGAATGTGAGCTGGAACCACTAGTTATAACATTAGAATGTGAGATGGAACCACTAGTTATAACATTAGAATGTGAGATGGAACCTCTAGTTATACCATTAGAATGTGAGATGGAACCACTAGTTATAACATTAGAATGTGAGATGGAACCTCTAGTTATAATATTAGAATGTGAGATGGAAGACATTTTGACAATATGTGTTTGTCCCACGTTTGTTACAGAAAATGAAAAGATTAAAAAAATGAGTCTGGTCCACTGAAAATTTACTTTGTTGACATTTCAGCACTGTTTCACTCTTACAGCTTCATGCAAGTATGTTGTTTCACTCTTTACCTGGGGACATTTAATTACTTGTATTAGCGCTATGCAGCTTTCTGGACAAATGTATATACAGGACCATAGGATTTAGGTTAGTGCAGTTGTTACACATTATATATGTAGTGGATAAATAAATATTCTAAAACATAAGCAGTGACTGGATAGACTTACTGGCATCCTGGTAAATCCAGCATCACAGCTGTAAAGCAGTTCAGTAGTCCTGCAGAAATAAATGTATCTGCAGCTATCAAATTAATTAAAATCCTAGCTACTATTTTCTCCACTGTGTCACATCTCAGAATTCAACAGCAATGTAAATATAAAAGATAAAAATGGTTAGCCCTCCACAGCTGGACCACAATTTTGTAGTACACACACATACAGATAATGGTTGTAAATTGCACACAGTGGTACGGGGGGGGATAGGGTCTGTTGTCAGAATACATCAGGGAAAGAAAAAAACATCAGCAAAAGTACTTAGAGATGCGATGTACAAGTGTACTGAGGAATAGAAGTGTAAACACTTGTAGTACACCATATTCAGACTCCTGCTAGCGAAAGCATACTGAATGTACAATTACAATGTTTCAAAAAAGAAAAGAAATGTATTTAAGTAAGATTATTATTCTTTCACATTTGGCTGTGAATAATACAGATTTACCCGTAACCTACCTTGTTTGGTCACCTGGGCTTCAGCCTTATGACTAGACATCACAAGTCATGTATAGGCCATGCATTACATATACAGAAACAGGATTGTTTGCTTAATTAATGGATTTGATTGTTAATGAACAGTGTGCAGATTTTTTGCCATGGTAAATCTGACTTTTGGCTGCTAATGAACAGTGTGTGGATTTTTTGGCATGGTAAATGTGACTTTTGTACATCGGCTATATTCTTCTTCTTTTTAATTTTAGCCCACCGGTGTGTGCCGTCCAGCAGACCATGAGCTGCTTTGGATTTGCTGCCATTACTCATTTATAGCCTCATGTCGTTAAGGCTGGAGCTGTTCCATCAGTTTTTTGGGAAGAGGAAGTGGTTTAGAGCAGAGCAGCCATCAGCATCACCTACCCAGTCCTATATACCATGGATTTTTGTGTACCCTAACTGGCAGAGGTACTTACATCACATGCATTACCACATGCAATTCCAGTTAGTACTAAACACATTTCTTTACTGAATCATGCAATTACACTTCACTGAGAGTAAGTCAGACTACAGGCAAAAACCTCAGCCTCCCTCCCTCCCTCCTAGTGTGAGTGAGCCAAAAAAAAGCTCCTCCTTCACACCCTCTGTACCCAAGTGGCTCATTAAATTCCAGTGGCAGCATTCTTTGTCACATGATGAAAGGTCTCAACAGCTGGCCAAAGTATTTCATCAAGACTTATGCCTCACTGAAGTTTTTCGTAACAATATGATAATGGGCATGAAAACCAGACAGACAGATATGCAATCAACTCTGCATAGGAGTGGTGGACTGCCTGCTTATTTCATTTAGCTTCATTTACTTACATTAACTTGAAATATAGCTTCCCTTATTCATTCCTTATTACTGGCATGGCAGCTTAAGAAACTGCCAAACTGCAATGTTTTCATTGATTAATACCAGCTCTTAGACCACTAACAATGTCAAACAGATGAGACTACAACAGTCCATTAATACAAGTACTAGGTGAATTCTGATCGGCCCGAGGTCTCATACATGAGTCCTGTTAATCAGTGGCTGCTATATGGAAATGGGTTATTCCAGTTTATTTTCTCCATCTTGTTGGGTTTCTAATACCATGGCAGAATTGGACCCCATTCCCAAGTCAAAGTATGATTAAAGTTCATGAAATTAGTATTGTTTCAATCTTTCATGTTAGCCAAAAGTCCTCTTCACAGCACTGGCAATGTGCCCAGAACTGACTCCTTCTGCAGTTCATACGAAGTTACATGTATCAGTAGCATATCTAAATACAGCTGTAAATTCTTCTTTATAAGACCTATTGCTATTATTGGAACTGTCTGGGTATCCTTCTTCCACACTACCCTCATTTCTGTCTGCAAATCCTGGTATTTTACAACTTTCTGTCTCTCTGTACATAAGACACTGTAGTCAATGGGTGTAGCAATTTCATTGCTAAATACCACTTTTGTCTTCTTCTCATGGACTACCATATCTGGTTTTCTCGCATTTATTTTTTGAACTGTTGGTAATGGATGATGTCATGTGATATAAGCTTCATCTTTCTCTATAATGCTTTGTGGCTCATATTCCTAATGCTTCTCATCTACTTCAATATTGTAATGTTTGCATAATCTCTAGTGCAACAATCTTGCCACATTATTATGCCTTTCAGTATACAGGTCCTCTGCCATTAGTATATCACAACCAGCAGCAAGATGTGTGACTGTTTCCAATTTTGTTCTACAAAACCGGCATTTGTCTATTTCTCCCACATGTTCAATTGGAAATCAATGTGTATGTAGTTCACTATCCTATATAGCATGGGATACAAATAGAAGCATTAAGAATGCAATGTTGTTTTTCTTTCGGCTTTTCCAGGTTAGGGGTCACCACGGCGGAACTCTGGTACACTAATGATTGGCAGTAGATTTTTACGGTGCTGAGGTGCCAGCTTGACGCCCAGCCTTCAATGAAGGCATGCCCATTCACGCATGTCCTTCGATAGCTACTCGACTGCGGGGAGGACATGCAGACTCCACACAGAAGGCACTCCACCTGAGAATCGAACGGGAGAACCTCTTGCTGTGAGGCGACAATGCTACCGCTGCACCAATGAACTGAATAATGAATTTCTAGTACTCTGATTGCTGGAAACCCTTGAACCTCTGATTTTGCTGTTGGTCAGTGTGATTATGACAACACAGAAAGGCTGAAAAAAAATCAAGCAAACTGCCCAATTTTGAGAGTCCTAGAGTTCCTTTGCTACAGGCTGCTATACAATGAGCTAAGTTATGGATTGTGACAATTTTACATTGGATTGGACAGAAAAAAAGCCTTACAGGATATTGCACAAGTACTTTTCTGTTTTATTGACATTAGTCTAATAGCTGTACACTTTTTGGTAATGTTCTAGCAATCTTGCTAAGAAGTTATTTATTTATTTTTATTTATTTGACATTTGTTAACCAGGTTGGTCCAACTGAGCCAGTGGCCCACTTTAGGTTCATAGGTAGGTACTAGGCTATCTGCCCAAGGGCATTTATAAGCCTAGACAGAGTGTGTCAGCTTTTGCCGCCCCATTGATTAATTAACTGAGCTTCTGTCAAGAAGGATATGCATATTTCGGCCTTGTTATGACCTCGTCAGCATAGCACAAGCAGAATATTTTCAGTGGAGAGCCGAGGAGAAAGAGATTTTATAGATACAATGAAGTAATAACACAATTAAGTTAACTCAGTTAAAATGAAGTACTAACACAGTTATCAGCTATTTATATGTACAAAAAAATGAAAAATAAAATACAAAGCATAAAAAGATAATTGTAATGTCAGCAAATTTTTTTTTGTAGCAAGCAGGTAAATAATAATGAATCGTAGCTAAAAAGTTAAGGTAGAGCTAGGTATGAAATACTTCAATGTCATGTAGTCTCATAGCTAAATGGCTTCTTGACATGAGGAGAGTGAAATTTTAGGTGTGTAGTATGGGGGGGATGAAGGAGTGTAGAGAATTAGGTAGGGTCATGACAGGGGCAAGACCTTATGTTAAGCAGATGTAGTCTTAGCTCTTTTTTGAAGTGTTTGGGGTGGGGAATGGATGTTCTTCGTGTTTCACTGTTGCAGTCATTACATTTGGGTAATTTGCTGGCAGGTTGCCCTCAAGTCGGCCTGATTAACAAAGTCTTGGGTCCTGCGTCGGTTGCTGTCCCTTCTTCCATGACGGTAGGATGTCAGGGGTATAAAACATGTAGCCAACGCCATTTTCATCAGTCTTTCTTGCCACGCGGTGCCCAAAGCAGAAGCAGTTCGCAAGTGCCGGTCGGCCGACTCCTAAAATTTTCATTTTTGAGTTTCAGAACCGAAGTCTTCAACCTAAAGTTAAGTACCCCGTTGGGGAAACTTTTTCTTGCTCCTTACCGATGTCAGTAAAAGTTAAAAATTGTATCACTTGTGGGAAGCAAATACCTCATAAGGATTTTCATTTGTACTGTATTCCGTGCCTAGGCCCTGACCACAACATGCCTTGCTGTCGGTTTTGTGCTAAATTTAATCAACGTACTATTAAGCGTCGGTATATTTTTGCATCAAAATATTTTGGCTCAAGATTTAACTATCCAGAAATGTTGTCGGTTAGCAATCTGACTACCGGAATACCTAAAAAACGCAAAGAAAAAGACAGAGACAGACCGTCGAGGTCCAAAACTGACAACGAAGCTTCTCCTAAGCCAGTCGCTGGTTCGCCAGTACTCAGTGAGGTGCTTTCACAGCCCCTGATGCTCGCTACTTTTGATTCGCGGGCCTCTACTGAAACCATTCAGAGTCCGGTATGCCACGAGATACTTTAAGTACTGAACCCACAGATGTCTCTACCTTAGATGGGTCCGGAGTCGCTGAGCAGGCACCGGCTTCTGAGGGTGTTTTCAGGCCTAAAGATTTGTATATTAAACCGATGTCATCTTCAAAACTAAGGCCAAAATCAACTTCTATGTCTAAAAAACGACGCTTGGGCCACATGCACAGGCCCCTATGCCTAAAAGACAAATTATCAAAATGGTTGAGGATTTAATTACCTTGATCAGGGGTACCCTGCTAAGAGGCCTAGGCAAGGCACTGACTATGAATCTTCAGATCAGGTTTCTATTTCTTCTGATTCCTCTTCTGATCAGGAATTATCTATTCCACCTTATGAGGACTCTGATGCAGAAGAGTCCATCCTTTCTGCTTCTCCTCCTGAGGATTTTCCTTTTGGAGAAACTTTGCATACCTTTAGGGAACACTTTCACTGGGAGAGTCAGGAATTCTCAGAATCTTAAAAGAGGCTTAGGGATTTCCTTCTTCTTCCTCAGCATAGGCCTTTGGCTATACCTCCTGTTCTAGACATTGTTGATGATGTTTTCTCAGAATCCAGCATGGCTCCTGATTCCCTGCCTCTGGCTCCTAGTAAGCCAGACAGATATTACAGGGTTCCTGACTCCCACAAATTCCTTTTTAAAAACCCTACTGCTGACTCTGAAACCATTTCTCAGGGTCCCAAGGGCGTTAAGGCTTCTACTGCTAAAAATCCTACCCCTTCTGATAGAGGCTCCAGGGTGCTGGATAGATGGGGTAAGAATGTTTACATGTCTGCAACCTTAGCAATCAGGGCTTTAAATTGTCAATTTCATATGCTTAAATATCAGCAGCATGTCATGGGCTTACTTAAACAGAAAATGATGTTGATTTCTGACTGTGTGGAAAATAAAGAGTTGCAGGATTTATTGCATTCAGCTGAACAGGTTGGAAAGCATACTTTGCAATGTGGTTTTGATTCCTTGGAGGCCTCTTGCAGGGCCGCTGTAACTGGATCTGTGATAAGAAGGCATGCTTGGCTCAAGGAGCAAAATCTGCCTGATCATGTTAAAGCAAAATTGTTGGATGCTTCTTTTACAAAAGGACAGTCTACTTGGTAATAAGGCAGAAGAAATTTTGAAAAAGATGGAAGATAAAGCTAAATCTATGCAAACTGTAAAAGATTTCCTACAAGTGCAGCTGCCCAGGTTCAGTAGGCACTGGCCTACTAAGAACTGGTCCTTTCCAGTCCCCACCAGAACCACTCAGGTCAAACACAGACATTCCAAAAGCTCCAGGTTTCAATCACAAGAAACTTATAGAACAAAACAGTGGGGTGCCCCCACCTCCAAATCTGGAAGTAACAGGGCACCTTCCTACGGTAAACAGTCTTAATGACTTTCCACTGCAATCACCAAGCACTTATCTTTTGGCTGCCCCTTTGGGGGGAAAACTGGCATTTCATGCACGAAACTGGCAACTAATTACCCAGGACAAGTGGGTTTTAAATATGGTATCCCAGGGATACAGATGTCATTTCCATATGTCGCCAATCCCAAACGGATGGCCAGATCTTCCTCCAAATCAGTGGGCAGAGGCCCAGAAACAAGTTATGTCCCTCATGAATATGGGGGCTATTAAACCAGTACCAGAAAAGGAAAAGGGACAAGGTTTTTATTCAAGACTTTTCCTGGTACCCAGAAAAAACAAATCATGGCGTACAATTCTGGACTTATCCATTCTAAATACATTTCTGGACATTCCAAAATTCAAGATGCTGACTCTACAACAGTTACTGCCTATGCTAAGCAAGGATGCTTGGTTGGTAACTCTAGACTTAAAACAGGCCTACCTGCATATCCCAATCAGGGAATCTTGCAGAAGATACTTCCGCTTCAAAGCAGTCTATTTGCATTACCAGTTCTCTGCACTGCCCTTTGGCTTATCTACTGTGCCCAGGGTCTTCACAAAGTGCCTGGCACCAGTAATTGCATTTTGCAGACAAAGAAACATTCAAATTTATCCTTACCTGGATGATTGTCTAATTCAGGCAGAAAACAAGGACACTCTTCTAAAACATCTGGCATTTGTAAAAAGACTTCTAACTTGTCTAGGGTACACCATAAACGAAAAGAAATCACAACTGGTACCTTCTCAAATAATTACATTCCTGGGTGCAAGCTTGAATACAACTGCCCAGATGACCTACCTTACTCCAGAAAAACAAATTCAATTGATGACTTACTTCAAACAGGTGGCCACAAAAACCCAGCTATCTGCAAGACAAAGTCTGCAGGCCTTGGGGTTCATGGCCTCCTGCATTCTAATAATTCCATATGCAAGACTGCATATGAGGAAACTTCAATGGTACCTAAAAAGCTTATGGAGTCAACATTGTCACAGCCTGGAAACAATGATTCCTATCATTCCTTGCCTACAACTAGAGTTCCTATGGTGGGCAGAGGCCTGCCACCAAAACAAGGGACTGTCGTTCACTCCACCCCCTGCCACCCAAACCCTGACTACAGACGCATCAGATTATGCTTGGGGGGGGTGCATCTGGCAGGAAGATGCATTCAGGGCCAATGGAGTTCAAATCAAATGCACCTACATATCAACCAGAAAGAAATGCTAGCTGTACAGAATGCTCTGACAGCCTTCAAGGACTATCTTCATCCAGGACAGCTACTGATAAAGACAGACAACACCACAGCCATGTGGTACATAAACAAGCAGAGGGTTACACACTCCTACCCCCTTTGCAGACTAGCCATGGCATTGTGGAACATGGCCTTGACTTACCAGACACATCTACAAGCTCAATTCCTGCCAGGAAAGCAAAATACTCTGGCAGACGCACTAAGCAGAAATCTTATGGACCCACACGAATGGAAACTGGATCCACAAATCTTCAGCATGTTGACACACAGATGGGGAAGCCCAGACATAGATCTTTTTGCCTCACCCCAGAATTATCAGTTGGACAAATTCTGCACAAGTATTCATCAAAAAAAAGCTTGGAAAGTGGATGATCTGTCCTTTAGCTGGAAAAACCTATCAGTCTATGCCTTTCCTCCTCTGCCTCTACTCTCCAAGGTCTTACTAAAAGTCAGACAGAAAAAAACAAATATGATACTGATTGCCCCAGACTGGCCTCGCCAACACTGGTACCCACTCCTACGCAATATGTCACACCTTCCTCCATGGTACCTGCCTCCGACACCTTACCTACTGTCTCAGCAGATCTATCAAATTCTGCACACTCAGCTCCAAACTCTGAATCTTGCAGCATGGCTAATCAACTAATTTCACCAGTTACATCTCTCAGCAAACCTGTGATGGATGTCATTCTGGAGGCTAGAAGGCCAAGTACTAGAAAATATTATGCGGACAAATGGAAAAGATTCTGTGCCTGGAACCAAGCACAAGGAATAAACACAACAATGCCCAATATTCCTCAGATTCTGCAATATTAAACTGAGATGCTTCATAAGGGCCTATCTTTTTCTTCTATAAAAATCCATGCCTCTGCCATTTCAGCACATTACAACCCAGAGCCTCCCCTCTTTTCTCATCCTCTGCTAAAGCAGTACCTCAGAGGGGCCAAAAGGTTAAGACCTCCAAGGAGAGCACCAGCTCCTGCATGGGACCTCAATTTTGTTTTGGAAAAACTCACTCTACCTCCTTTTGAACCAGCTGCTACTACATATTTAAAATATCTCTCCTGGAAAACAGCTTTTCTTTTAGCAGTTACTTCAGCTAGATGGATTTCAGAATTACAGGCTCTTATGGCAGTGGAGCCTTTCATTATTTTTCATGCAGACAGGGTGTCTCCCAGGACCTATCCATCTTTCATGCCTAAGGTAGTATCCAGTGTGGCTCTTAATCAGACCATTCTTCTGCCAACCTTCTTTCCCAATCCACAGAACAAGGATGAGCAGATTCCTCATTCATTGGATGTGCACAGACAACTTAGATTCTACTTAAACAGGACAGAACCTCTAAGAAAATCTGAGCAACTATTGCTGGCTTTTGCTACAGGGGCAGAGGGAAAACCTATTTCAAAGCAGACTATTTCTAAATGGATAAGCCATTGTATTCGTTTCTGCTATGTGCACCATGGTAAACCTATCCCCAAGGGGATCAGATCTCATTCCACCAGGGCTGCTTCTACTTCTGCAGCCTTTCTCAGAAGAGTTCCTACCAGAGACATTCTAGAAGCTGCTACCTGGAGCTCAGTTCATACATTCACCAAACATTATCATTTACCTCTCTTCTCTAAATCCAGAGCTGGCTTTGCCACTGTTGTCCTGCAGGGCCTTATAGCTGCTCCTAATTCTGTATAAATCCATCCTCCCAACCATAGCTTTGGGAATCTACCCAAATGTAATGACTGCAACAGTGAAACATGAAGAACATAGTACAGTTGTGTACACTTACAATAAATGTAGATGTTCGAGTGTATTCACTGTTGCAGTCCTGGTTACCCACCCTCCAGCCCCCTGTTTTTTCTCTTACTATACCTCTTCTTTCCTTTAATATGCTTAAAAGCCTTTTTGGTGTATTTGCTTTTGATTGGAGTTATATTGTTTGTGTTCTAAATTTTATATATATATATATATATATATATATATATATATATATATATGTATATATATATATATATATATATATATATATATATATATATATATTGCTCCCTATTTGGGGGGCACCTGACATCTGGGGCAAGAAAAAGGCGTCCGCTGCGTGTTTTATACCCCTGACAACCTGAAGTCATGGAAGAAGGGACAGCAACCGACGCAGGACCCAAGACTTTGTTAATCAGGCCGACTGAGGGCAACCTGCCAGCAGATTACCCAAATGTAATAACTGCAACAGTGAATACACTCGAACATCTACATTTATGGGAAGTGTACACAGCTGTACTTTCGTATGTGTGAGAGAAGGTTATTCCAGGCTTGGGATACACTACATTTGTATAGCACTTTCCAAAATAGTTAGGTTTATATATGTCAAGGAATTGTTGATTAGATGTACGGAGAGTGCGGTTTTGGGTGTAATAGGATATACGGGAGGAGAGAGAGAGGCAGGTATTAGGTTTGCATAGAACAGAATGTGTGATTTGAAATTGAGATAGGAGTTGTTGGAGGAATTCTAGCCATTTAAGTGAGTTGAGTGCAAGGCAGTGGTGTGAGTTGTGTGGAGAGTTAGTGGCAAATCTGGTTACTTTGTGGTATGTTTGTTGGAGTTTAGATAAGTAAGTGGAGTGAATGGAAGTGAAGATAGGGGATGCGTAGAGAAGGGAGGGAAGGAGGAGAGACTGAGCTAGGGAGAGTCTAGTGTCTGAGTTAAGAAATGTCTTATTTTGGTAATAGTAGACCTAGTTTTTGGTGCTTTTTTATATTTTGTTGAATATGCAAGTTAAATTTAAGTTCATCATCAATAATTCTACCTAGAAGCTTAGTGTGGGGTTCGGCTTGCATGGTGGTCTTGTCAAGGGATGTGATGACAAAGGTAGGTTTATGGTGAGAGAGAGGATGAGGGAGAAATAGTAAGAGTTTAGTTTTTTTTGGATTTAAGATGAGTTGATTTCTACAGACAGGAAAGAGTCTTGGGAGTGTGTGAAGGTCAGATGTGTTGTCAGAGATGGAGATGAGTGTAGAATCATCAGTATATTGAATGAGGGAGGATTGTTTGCAAGAGGTATGGAGGTCATTTATGAAGATATTGAACAGAAGGGGGTCTAGGATGGATCCTTGGGGGACACCAGATTTTATATGTAAAAAGGAGGAGGAGGTAGTGAGCCATCTGACAGATTGCTGCCTATTGGAAAGGTAGCTGGTAAAACCAAGTCAGGGAAACAGCAGAGAGATTTAAATAATTGAGTTTAGGGAGGAGTAAGGAATGGTAAACAGTATCAAAGACATTTGAGAGGTCGAGGAAAAGACAGGATACAAGTTTGTTATTGTCTTTGGCCTCAGCTACTGTGTGAGTAAAAGCTAACAGTGTGGTAGAAATACTGTGCTTTGGCCTGAAGCCATGCTGAGTGTAAGTTAGTAGTTTTTTCTGAAGGAGAAAATTAATTAGATGAGTATGCATTTTTCAAGTATTTTTTGACAGAGGGGAAAATATGGCTATGGGTCTGTAATTAGATGGGTCAGTGGAATGTCTGCCTTTATGCAGTGGGATGGTGTAGAAGGCTTTCCAAATGTCTGGCATGGTGGCTTCTTGAATGGATCTATTTATTAGCAGGGATACAGAGTAGGCTATGGATTCAGTGGCTAGTTTAAGGAAGATAGGCGGTTGGTTATCTGCAGAGGGAGAGCAGGGTTTAAGCTTAAGCAGGAGTGATTTAATGTAAGCTGTAGAGACAGGTCTCGGGGTGAAGGGGGTGTTGTTAGTTGGGGTAGAAGTGGTTGGAGATGAGTTGGAGTTGGGATTTGTGTGTGTAAGTTTTTGGATGGTATTGATGAAGTTATTGTTGAGAAGGTTGGCAGTTTTCAGTGTGGTATTGTTTGAGAATGGGGAAGGAGTGGATGGGCTGCCAGAGTGGAAGATCTTGTTTATGGTGGCCCAGAATTTTTGTGGGTTAGATAGTCGGTCAAATTGGGGTGAGTTGTAGAAAGAGTTTTTGTCTTTATTGACTAGTTTTTTTGGTGAGGTTATGTAGTTCTCTGTAGTTTTGGAGTAGGGAAGGTGTTTTGGTTTTAGTCCAAGTTTTCCAGATAACCAACCGCCTATCTTTTGTGCATAAGAGCACAGTTTTCTTTGTAGAGCCAGGGGACATAATTGGCTTTAGTTCTGATTTTCCTGGTGGGGGCTAGGGAGTTGAGAGCATCTAGGAATTGCTTTGGTTTGTATCTAGTGAAAGTTGAGAAAGAACCTAGCCATTTTTAGGCCTCTTACAAATGTATAATCTTGAATTGAAGAGTGTGGTTTTGCCATTGGCCAATGTGCTCATTTGAAGTTTTTCATCTGTGCTGTATTGTTACAGATTGCACACGTTTGCATTGAGCTTATCATGCAGCAGTGTTGGGATGGGAACTGTATTTACACAGGAATCTTGACTCATTACAGTCTCTGTACAACCAAGCATTTCCTAATTCCCTACTGGTTAGTGTAACTACCAATAGTTGCAGTGCAGGCAGCTGCCCACAGTTGCACAATGAACTGCACTGGACATAACAGGAACTAAGTGTAGCATCAGATAGCCCATAGTTGCTTTACTTAACCAAACTTCACTCTCATTTGCTGGACATTGAAGTTGGTAGTTGCTCTACATAGCACTTATTCAATATTTAAATTAGGATAGTAGTTGTTTCCTCCACAGTGACTTCCAATAATTATCTAATTCAACTGAATATAGTACTCTATGTAATTTTAAAAAATAAAAATAAAAAAAATAATAAATTTGCCAAATCCCTTGGCTGAAATGGAAGGTCAGCCTGCTTCCCTTCCTTCTGTTGCCAGCCTCATAGCACTTGGTATCCTTAGGCAGTTTCATACAGATAGCACAATACATTCTGTTTGTGAGAGATGCAAGCTTTAACTAACATGGAGGCTTCACACTCTCAAAAACACAGACTGTGAGCAAAACACACTTCCAAAACAGTGTACATCTCACAGGTCCACACTGAATGTCTTATGCTGTCAAAGCCTAACAGACTCAAGATAACTAGGTTTATGTCAAAATCTAACAGCAAATCACCTTCTGGCACACTTCCAACAAAGACTCGTCAAGATTTAAATAATCATGGATCCAGTACTCCAGACCACTCTACAAGGGAAAAAAAGCAATTGGGGACTCTATAATCTGACACTGATTCTCCTCTCACTGCATAGATGGTGGTGAGTTGTTTTTCAAGTGTAAGGTCCTTTCACCTTGCAAATACTACTATGGCATGGTGGTAGACCACTTGGGGGTAAATGATTTGGTACAAAAAATCATGAGGCATGTACAGAGGGACATGTCAGAACTCTCCATGCATGTCATAAATCTAGGTAAAACTCTGGTCTAAGTGGAATCCTTCCTTTTCCAAGAATGATGCCTATATACAAAAAAAAAAGATAATTGACTTAATAGTTGGTGTCATTCCAGGGGACTCCAATATGTGTCAGCATGCAACAAGATGCTCGCCAGTCCTACATGCTTTGCAAAGAATGGCCTGCACCTCTCATTCCATGGTTCCTGCATACTAGCTAAAAGTCTCTGGTGCCTTCATAGTGCCTGTTTTTAGAAGAGTCCATTTGATGGACTGGACTTGTTCAAAATAGCATCCCTACTCTGATCCAGTGCATATTTCTTCCACACTAGCAAATAAATTCAGTGCCAGATTCACCCTAGAAACAACTATCCAAAGTACATGTATCCATGAATATCTCAGACTCCCCAACATCACTAAAGGTCATGTACTAAAGGTAATCTCCAAGACTTAAAATTCTTCCTTCGTGGGATCTGATAGTACATCTGTTGTTTAAGAAACAATACTAAACAAGCTTTTGCAGAGCTGCTCCTTAAACAATTTAACCTGATTTAAGTGAGTGGCTTTGTTCCTGAAGTTTAGTACACAGCAGTAGTGATGCCACTCCACAAGGGCTGAACCTGGGAATTACAGGCCCATCACAGCCTGATGGGTCTTAATTATTAAGTCATAAAATATACTGACTTGATTAACTATAACATTACAAATCTCATCAGGCTAGACCCAACAGCAGTTTAGCATTGTCAATGATTAATCCTGCCTAATGAATCTGGTTAACTTTGAAAAAGCAACACAAACTATGGACAGTGGTCATGCAGTCTGCAATGCAACCCTCTTGACCTGGCCAAGGCCTTTGACATCATACTCCATGCTTGCATCACAAGCAAGTGCAATGAATTACAAACAGATCCCTATATGGTAAGATATATAGCAAATTGGCTGAAGACAAAACTCACAGAGTGTAAGCTGCAAGTGCTACATCAAAGGGTATCAAGGTCACCAGTGGTATTCCACAGGGCTCCATGCTGGAAAAGCTTTTGTTTGATATTTACTTTTCTGATCTCCATACCACAAAATAAGACCTCTGGCTATCCAAATTTTTGGATGAATGTAAACTGCGTGCCATTGTCAAGTTACCGTCTGACACCCAATCCATGGAATAAGAACTTACACTTGTAAACAAACCTGGTGCACTAGCAAAAGACTTTAAATGTTAAAAAACTAATATTGTCACACTTGGTAAATGATCCCTCCTCTCAGCAAAGGACACAGACAGCACCCCACTCCAAAATCAGAATGTTATTTGAGATCTTGGAACTTGGATTGATAATTCTCCTCTCCTTTAATCATCAAATAACAACAATCATCTAAAAGTTCTTCTACTGAGCTGATTGCCGAGGAAATATCATCCAGATCCAAACAGGTCACTGTCCATTATATTTAGCTCTTTTAGGACTATTATTGAATAAAATGCCTCCTTTGGGATGTATAAAACAACTGGAAATATGCAAGATGCAAATTAAGTGATAGATTTTCTTCCTTCAAACAGGAACTGGATGACTGGATTGGTATTTACAAATTCATCCCTGACTTCACTGGCCTGGCCCACCTTGAGAGAGAAATGTTGGTCCGACGGTAGATGCTAGCAAGGCGTAAATGGCTATAAGACTTATTTACCTTAAATTTCCTATAAGCCTGTGATCATATGAATAGGATTTTAATATTTAGATTCCTTGCTTAGTCTACAGCTTTAGTTACAGAGTTTGCCGATTCTTCATCACTGTTATAATCATTGGTACAAAGATATTAACTGGCAAAGTATACAATGCTGATTAATAAAATGTTCATAGGTAAGTACTAGGCGAGCTGTCCTCGCAGGCCATTTTAAGCCTAACCAGTTTCAGTCAAAGGTGAGAATCAAAGAATCAAAGCATGTACCCTGTGTTTGTCAGCTGGACATTTTTTTATAATTATGGCAACCTCCATCCCACATTAAAGGTGAGAATCAAACCCAGGACCTTGGGTCTGTGAGGTAAACTCCTTAACCATTATGCTAACCCCCACCTAACCATTCAGGTACAAGCAAGTACCTATGATTTGAAGTAATATCTCATCATCTGAAATTAAAAATAAAGCACTATTATATATCTATTTCCTTATTTTAGTTATTAGGCTTTTTATTGATTTGGTTTGACCTGAATAGCTTTATAGGTTGGTACTAGGCTATTGGCTCTAGGGTCTATACAAGCCTAGCCATAACAATTCCCTGGATATTTCTTCCCACAATACTTACTTCCCTGGACCCCTGTCTAGCAGGGCAACTGACATGATCCCTGGGGTGAATTTCCTATCTCCCATCCAATCGTAAAGGTCCCTTTTGAAGAGGGCCAAGGAGGTGCTCTTCTTGACATGTATGGGCAGTCTATTCCAGAGTATGGGGAGTCTCTGGGTCAGAAACCTATCCCTCCAGCATGTTTTGTTCATTGTGATGACAAGGTTTAGATCCCTGGAGAGTGGCTCTGAAGGATTGGGATTTCTTTAAGTGGAGCATGTCCAACAGTTCAGGGTTTGACATGGTCTTGTATGTTAAGCAGAGATTGCCTCTGAGTAAACGATATGCCACAGAGTATAGCTGGAGTTTTTTTAAATGGTCAGCATAAGGCATCTGCTTTAGGCCTGTGATTCTTTCAGTGGCCTTTCCAGCTGTTGCAGATGTCTTGTGAGGTACATACCAAATGGGGCATTGTACTCTATAATGGGTCTAATGAGGGATGAGTACAGTGGGGCAATTACCTACTTTTTTCTGGATGAAAAGCCCTTAATGATGAGGTGTGCAACATAGAAAGATTTCCTGACTGTTGTGGCGATCTGGTTATCGAAGGTATGACCACTGTCCACCTGTGTCCCTAAGTCTCTCATCACACTTTTGGTGTTTAGTGTACTGCCACCTATGTGGTAATTCATGGTTACATGTTTTTTTCCCAAAGGGGATAACAATACATTTCTTGGCATTAAGCTTGAGCCCATGACTCTGGTACCAAGCATCTGTTTCTGTAAGGCCCTTTTGTAGAATAACAGATAATGAAGTAGGCAGCCAACAGTACCACAGATCCGGATAAAAGGAAAACTCTTCTTTATTCAATTAAGAGCTTTCCTCAGACTCCACTGACTTAATCAGAATACAAATACAAAGTGCAAAACACTGCTTAAATAACCTATCCCACCCTACAAATTAGTTACATCATTTCCCCCAGGAAATTAACAATGAATGACATGACATGGTAAAACACATTTTAAAGGCACCACAACACAAACCCACTCATTATTAGTTGGTAATCACTCATAAAAAATACAAAGACTTCAGTTTCAGTAGAGCCATGATACTGACTCTGTCATTAAGCCCAGTTTTTTGGGACTGTATCAGAACATCAAAGTATTAAAACTTCGAATGTTCTGATATCGAACACTATTCAGCAAACGCTAAGAATAGCGAAGCTGCAGAACAGAAATTCTTTCTTCGGGAAAGAATTCGGTTGGCAGTTTCTGTGGCTTTGCTATTCTTAGCACTGTGGTGGAAAGTTACAGGTTGGGTTCAGGTAAGTGTGTGATTGTTTGTACGTTAGGGTTAGGGGCAGGTTAAGTGAGTTAGGGTTAGAGCGCGGGTTAGGCATGTGTGCAATAGTGACAGACTTTAGGGTTAGGGGCAGTTTAAGTGACTTAGGGTTAGGGGGGGGGTTAGGTGAGTGTGCGATAGTGATGGACCTTAGGGTTAGGGTTTGGGTTAAGGTAAGTGGGTAGATAGTAGTGTATGTTTAGTTTAGTATAACGTTAGATGTAGGAATTTAAGAGTATGTGTGAGGTTGCTGTTTGTTTGATGTGCTTGTGTTGTATGTATGTGTTTCAGAGCAGCAAATGTTTTCCATGGGAAAAAATTTGCTGTTCTGAATGTTCGATATTTTCATGTTTAGATGTTTTGGGGATGATGAAATAGCATTCGATATTTTCATCTTTCGATAACGTGATATAAACGTGTTTTTTTTTTACTGGCATTAAGTTAATTTGCCACTTTAATTCAACAAGTTCCAAAAACTCTTCCAACGGTCCACCCCTTGAACCCAGGTAAGCATGATCATTGGCACAAAACTTAAACTTGTGCAAAGGGAACATCTCTATATGCTTGTACAATGCATTTTTGTTGTTTTTCTGTCTAATTTCATAGCCATGTTCATAAACCCGTTGCTTGAGGGCCCTCTTAGTTTTACTCACATAAAATCCATCACGAGTCACACAAAGCAACATACACTACCCCCTTTTGAAAAACAGTAATACCTTTTCTTTGGGTAAATAAACCTGTAGTTCTTAATAAAGATCTCCCCTCTGTCCACAATAGATGGACAGTGAGCACACCTACCCCACATTAAAGCAACCCCCATTTTTTAAAGACCTCAAATTATATTCCAAAGGCCCTTTAAACCACAACTGGTTTATCACCAAGGACCCCAACACTCTCCTCATCCATAACAAAAATTTCCCAAAATTTCTCACTTATTTTCCTGATGTCATAGAAATCAAGTGTATAAGGTATAGTCAAGGCCCTAGATTACCTATCATGGTCTAAACGAGGGGTCCCAACAGACTCAGTGTTGCCACATAGCAATTTAACAATGTACCCAGTGTGCCTTTTGTGTTTAACTTAATTCTCAATAATATTAACAAAACGGGGGAGGGAGGAGTTACCCTCTTTTTACTAACATGCCCTTTAGTGTCTCACATTCTTTTTGAAAATCATCATCCTCTGAGACCATCCTGGCAACTCTGACATACTGGCCTTTAACCAGGGCCTTTTTCTGGTGTTCAGGGTGCCAACTTTCAAAGTGCAATAGTGCATTAGAATGCGTAGGTTTCCTATATAACAGAGAAATAAACACCTTTTTAGTATAGTCCTTTTTGATAGTAATGCATAAAAAGTTCAGGCTATCTTTATCCTTAGTCATAGCAAATTTAAGGAAATCAGTGGTCGCATTGATGTAAACAACAAACTCTTTCAGTTTAGCCTCACTACCCTTCCACAAGATTACTATATCATCTGGGTAGTGCCCATACAAGACCCAGCACCTTATATACTCTGAATTCCTAAGGAATTCATTTTCCCAGTAGGCCACAAGACCCACTACCTTTTATACTCTGAGTTCCTAAGGAATTCATTTTCCCAGTAGGCCAATACTATATTTGCAAATGCTGGGGGCACAACAAGCACCCAAAGCAACCCCCTGTCTTTCTTTGAAAATATGACCATCAAAACTAAGGTAGTTGTTATCTAAAATCAGTTGCATACATGTCGTCATGGTCAATATTGTCCCATGATCCCAGTCAGTATTGAAGCATAAATATTCATAAAACCATTCAAGGCCTTCTTCATGAGGTATCACAGAAAAAAGGTCCTTAATGTCTAAAGTGACCATAATAAGCACATCATCATACATATCTGGTTTGATTTCTGCAAGGAAGTCAAAGAGTTTCTAATAACCCACTCCCTATCATCTAAAATGTTCTTAACTTTCCCATCAATATATTTGGCTATGCCAAAATTTTTGGAGGCCTTAGCATCAACAATTCGTCGTAGGGGTGGGCTACAGATGGATTTATTTATTTTTGGGATCCCGAAAATAGTAGGTATCCTAGGGTACCTCTGCTCTAGAGGACTATGAATATCTAAACTGATTTGTCCATTAAGTAGCAATTCATCCAAGGTAAGGTCAATGTTTCTGTAAGATATATTAATTTTGTTCACAGAGGTCTCAACATACGTATCACTATATAGCAAATCAAATATTTTACTATCATAGTTATAAGTGTTCATAATAACGAGACCCCCACCCTTGTCAGGTTTCATTACCCTAATCTCCGGGTTACTAATAACATCTTGGATAAGTGACCATTCCTGGTGGTTTAAATTATTGACCACAGTTCGTTTCTGGTGTATGAGGAGTTCCCTTACTTCATTTTCACACAAAGCTTCAAAAATTGAAGTAAGAGGGTGCACCGGTGGAATAAATGTACTGGGCCTGTGAAGTAAGTGAAAAAAACACTGTTTGGTTGTTGTTCTTGAAATACAAAGCCAAATGAAGCTTCCTACAAAAAAAGTTTTAAGTTTAAGATAGTGTCAACCAAGTTAGTGTTCCTAGCTGGAACAAAGTTCAAACCTTTTGAAAATAAATTAGCCCAATTAAAATCAACATGAACATGGCTATAAACTGTAAAATCGGCATCCAAGTTTTTGACCACTGAAACAACACTGGCCATTTCAATCATCTGTTCTGAGCTCCCTCATCCCTCCACTGATTTTGGTAGTTCTGCCCGTACCTGAAATTGCCAGACCCCATCTCCCTCTGGCTCTGAATTCTCTCGGATCTTCTCACTTGTGGAGGTTCTAAAAGAACATCCCTATTTAGGTAATCATCCACTTCCAAAGTCTCCTCATGAGCTTCATCATATTCCACAGGCACTCTATCAAAATAATGGGCTTGTTGCCCTTCTGGGGGTTCTCGGGGTATGCTCTGCCAGCGTCGTCGTCCCATTTATCTCTTAACAGCTTACGCTGTTTTCTAGCTCTTAAATCAGTCAACCCTTGTCAACAATCTTAAAAACATTAAAAAAATCAGTTTTGACACTCAGATAACAAGTCGTTCTTAATACTAATTTCAACTTTGTCAATATCTCTTAAAAGCATAGACATTTTCCTATTATTGTCACTAATAAGTATTTTTAACAGTTCACAACCTTGCCTGTTGAAAAAAGAAGTAAGGTGCATGTGTAACTGCGAACTTTTAATAAGTCCTGTCGGGTATTTCCAAAGTCTCAACCCTTTAGGCACTTGCTCTTGGTTAACACACTTCTGCAAATAGGAGTTTTCCAGTTGAAGCTTTTTATATTTAAAAATAAAGTCCTGAAATGACCTGAGTCGCAAGTCCAAAAACCCAGCAATATCATCAGGTCTATCAGCACTGTCACATAACTGCACTTCGTTCTTGAGCCATTGCTCCATGGAAATGAACGCAGCACCCACACCTCCATTTCCGGGTCTGCCTTGTTTGGAATCTCTCACGCTACCAGATGTGGAACTCAAACTGTGACTCCTCCCCTGCAATTCATTACCATGACAATGCTTTCTCTGTGCAGGGGTAATGAGTGAGGGTTCATAAGGCTGCCAACACCCTGCGCTCCCTCAAATTGGGATAAAATGCTGATACCAACCGTATTAGTTTGCAAAAGTACCAACTTATCAAATTTAGCTTGTAAGTCTTTAACTGAAGCCGATAAAGGAACCGATAATAACCAATAAAGGATTTTAAAGGAACCACAACACAAAACCACTCATTATTAGTTGACTTGTTATATGAGAGTGTCAAAAATTATTTTTTAAATGTTTTTAAGATTGTTGACAAGGGGTTGACTGATTTAAGAGCTAGAAAACAGTGTAAGCTGTTAAGAGATAAACAAGACTACGACACTGGCAGAGCGTACCCCGACCCCTCAGAAGGGCAACAAGCCCATTATTTTGATAGAGTGCCTGTGGAATATGATGAAGCTCATGAGGAGACTTTGGAGGTGGATGATTACCTGAATAGGGATGTCCCTTTAGAACCGCCACAAGTGAGGAGATCCAAGAGAATTTGGAACCAGAGGGAGATGGGGTCTGGCAATTTCAGGTACGGGCAGAACAACTACCAAAATCAGTGGAGGGGGATGAGGGTGCTCAGAACAGATGATTGAAATGGCCAGTGTTGTTTCAATGGTCAAAAACATGGATGGCGATTTTACAGTTTATAACTATAGCCATGTTCATGTTGATTTTAATTGGGCTAATTTATTTTCAAAAGGTTTGAACTTTGTTCCAGCTAGGAACGCTAACTTGGTTGACACTATCTTAAACTTAAAACTTTTTTGTAGAAAGCTTAATTTGGCTTTGTATTTCAAGAACAACCAAACAGTGGTTTCGCACTTAACTCACAGGCCCAGTACATTTATTCCACCAGTGCACCATCTTACTTCAATTTTTGAAGCTTTGTGTGAAAATAAAATTAGGTAACTTCTCATACACCAGAAACTAGCCTTGGTCAATAATTTAAACCACCAGGAATGGTCACTTATCCAAGATGTTATTAGTAACCCAGAGATTAGGTTAATGAAACCTGACAAGGGTGGGGGTGTCGTTATTATGAACACTTCTGACTATGATAGTAAAATATTTTATTTATTATATAGTGATACATATGTTGAGACCTCTGTGAATGAAATTAATATATCTTACAGAAACATTGACCTTACCTTTGATGAATTATTACTTAATGGACCAATCAGTTTAGATATTCATAGTCTTCTAGAGCAGAGTTCCCCTAGGATCCCTACTATTTTCGGGATCCCAAAAATACATAAATCCATCTGTAGCCCACCCCTATGACCAATTGTTAATGCTAAGGCCTCCAAAACTTTTGGCATAGCCAAATATATTGATGGGAAAGTTAAGAACATTTTGGATGGTAGGGAGTGGGTTATTAGAGACTCTTGGGACTTCCTAGCAAAAATCAAACCAGGTATGTATGATGGGCTTATTATGGTCACTTTAGACATTAAGGACCTTTTTTCTGTGATACCTCACGAAGAAGGCCTTGATTGGTTTTATGTATATTTATGTTTCAATATTGACTGGGATCATGGGACAATATTGAACCTGAGGACATGTATGCAACTGATTTTAGATAACAACTACCTTAGTTTTGATGGTCATATTTTCAAACAAAGACAGGGGGTTACTATGACTGCTTGTTGGGCCCCAGCATTTGCAAATATAATATTGGCCTACTGGGAAGATGAATTCCTTAGGAACTCAGAGTATAAAAGGTACTGGGTCTTGTATGGGCTCTATATAGATGATATAGTAAACTGTGGAAGGGTAGTAAGGCTAACTGGAAGAGTTTGTTGTTTAAATCAATGTGACCACTGATTTCCTTAAATTTACTATGACTAAGGATAAAGATAGCCTGAACTTTTTAGACATTACTATCAAAAAGGGCTATACTAAAAAGATGTTTATTTCTCTGTTATATAGGAAACCCACATATTCTAATGCACTATTGCACTTTGAAAGCTGGCACCCTGAACACCAGAAAAAGGGTCTGGTTAAAGGCCAGTATGTCAGGGTTGCCAGGATGGTCTCAGAAGATGATGATTTTCAAAAAGAATGTGAGACACTAAAGGGCATGTTAGTAAAAAGAGGGTACCCCCCCCCGTTTTCTTAATATTATTGAGAACGAAGTTAAACACAAAAGGCACACTGGGTACATTGTTAAATTGCTACGTGGCAACACTGAGTCTGTTGGGACCCCTCGTTTAGACCACGATAGGTACTCTAGGGCCTTGACTATACCTTTTACACTTGATTTCTATGACATCAGGAAAATAACTGGGAAATTTTTGTTATGGATGAGGAGAGTGTTGGGGTCTTTGGTGATAAACCAGTTGTGGTTTATAAAAAAGACACCTGCTTTTAGGACCTTTTGGAAAAGAACTCAAGCTCTTTAAAAAATGGGGGTTGCTTTAAATGTGGTAGGTGTACTCACTTGTCCATCTATTGTGGACAGAGGGGAGATCTTTATTAAGAACTGCGGGTTTATTTACCCAAAGAAAGGGTATTACTGTTTTTCAAAAGGGGTAGTGTATGTTGCTTTGTGTGACTCAGGTGATGGATTTTATGTGGGTAAAACTAAGAGGACCCTCAAGCAACGGGTGTATGAATATGGCTATGAAATTAGACAGAAAAACAACAAAAATGCGCTGTACAAGCATATAGAAATGTTCCCTTTGCACAAGTTTAAGTTTTGTGCCATTGATCATGCTGACCTGGGTTCAAGGGGTGGACCGTTGGAAGAGTTTTTGGAACTTCTAGAATTAAAGTGGCAAATTAAACTTAATGCCAGTAAAAAACCTGGACTTAATGACAGGGTCAATATCATGGCTCTACTGAAACTGAAGTCTTTGTATTTTTTATGAGAGATTACAAACTAATAATGAGAGTTTTTTTGTTGTGGTTCCTTTAAAATGTTTTACCTTGTCATGTCATTCATTGCTAATTTCCTGTGGGAAATGGTGTAATTAATTTGTAGGGTGGGATGGGTTATTTAAGCAGTGTTTTGCACTTTGTATTTCTATTCCGATAAAGTCAGTGGAGTCTGAAGAAAGTGCTTAATTGAATAAAAAAGAGTTCTCCTTTTATCCGGATCTGTGGTATTGTTGCCTGCCTACTTCGTTATCTGTTTTTCTGTAGTTTGTCTTGGTCTTTTGGTGGTTTTTGGTTACTCATGGAAGGAGGAGAGCCTATCAATTCCACGACGGTATGGACATGGAGACGTTGACACAGGCACTAGCTTCTTTACTGGCTTCAGTTAAAAACTTACAAGCTAAATTTAATAAGTTGGTGCCTTTGCAAACTCATTACCCCTGCATAGAGGGAGCATTCCCATGGTATTGAATCGCAGGGGAGGAACCACAGTTCGAGTTCCATGTCTGGTAGCGAGAGAGCTACACAAGGCAGACCCGGAAATGGCAGTGTGGGTGCTGCGTTCCTTTCCACAGAGCAATAGCTCAAGAACGAAGTACAGTTATGTGACAGCTATGCTTTTAAGAGATATTGACAAAGTTGAAATTAGTATTAAGAACGACTTGTTATATGAGTGTCAAAAATGATTTTTTAAATGTTTTTAAGATTGTTGACAAGGGTTTGACTGATTTAAGAGCTAGAAAACAGCATAAGCTGTTAAGAATAAACAGGACTACGACGCTGGCAGAGCATACCCCAACGCCCCAGAAGGCAACAAGCCTGTTATTTTGATAGAGTCCCTGTGGAATATGATGAAGCTCATGAGGAGACATTGGAGGTGGATTATTACCTGAATAGGGATGTCCCTTTAGAACCTCCACAAGTGAGAAGATCCAAGAGAATTCAGAACCAGAGGGAGATGGGGCCTGGCAATTTCAGGTATGGGCAGAACAACTACCAAAATCAGTGGAGGGGGATGAGGGAGCTCAGAACAGATGATTGAAATGGCCAATGTTGTTTCATTGGTCAAAAACATGGATGGCGATTTTACAGTTTATAACTATAGCCATGATCATGTTGATTTTAACTGGGCTAATTTATTTTCAAAAGGTTTGAACTTTGTTCCAGTTATTATGAACATTTCTGACTATGATAGTAAAATATTTGATTTGCTATATAGTGATACATATGTTGAGACCTCTGTGAATGAAATGAATATATCTTACAGAAACATTGACCTTACCTTGGATGAATTGTTACTTTATAGACAAATCTGTTTAGACCACAATAGGTATTCTGGGGCCTTGACTATACCTTATACACTTGATTTCTATGACATCAGGGAAATAATTGAGACATTTTGGGAAATTTTTGTTATGGATGAGGAGAGTGTTGGGGTCCTTGGTGATAAACCAGTTGTGGTTTATAAAAAAGACACCTGCTTTAAGGGCCTTTTGGAAAAGAGCTCGAGGTCTTTAAAAAATGGGGGTTGCTTTAAATGTGGTAGTTGTGCTCACTGCCTGTTTCTTGTGGACAGAGGGGAGATCTTTATTAAGAACTACGGGTTTATTTACCCAAAGAAAAGGTATTACTGTTTTTCAAAAGGGGTAGTGTATGTTGCTGTGTGTGACTCATGTGATGGATTTTATGTGGGTAAAACTAAGAGGGCCCTCAAGCAACGGGTTTATGAAAATGGCTATGAAATTAGACAGAAGAACAACAAAAATGCATTGTACAAGCATATATAGATGTTCCCTTTGCACAAGTTTAAGTTTTTGCCATTGATCATGCTGACCTGGGTTCAAGGGGTGGACCATTGGAAGGGTTTTTGGAAGTTCATGAATTAAAGTGGCAAATTAAACTTAATGCCAGTAAAAAAAACTTGGGCTTAATGACAGGGTCAGTATCATGGCTCTACTGAAACTGAAGTCTTTGTATTTTTTATGAGGGATTACTAACTAATAATGAGTGGTTTTGTGTTGTGGTTCCTTTAAAATGTGTTTTACCTTGTCATGTCATTCATTGTTAATTTCCTGGGGGAAATGATGTAACTAATTTGTAGGGTGGGATAGGTTATTTAAGCAGTGTTTTGCACTTTGCATTTGTATTCTGATGAAGTCAGTGGAGTCTGATGAAAGGACTTAATTGAATAAAGAAGACTTTTCCTTTTATCCAGATTAGGGTTGCCACCTTACTTCGTGGTGAAAACTGGAGTAAAACCACACCCATTGAGCCACCATTAACCCCGCCCACCCCTCTCCCGCCCACATTCCGCCCATTTTGTGAAGTCACGATGGCATCACTTGGCAGGGAATGCCCTCTTTTTTCGTTCCTGCTGCCTGCTTTCAGCTGATTTACTATGCTTTTCTGTAAAAAAAAGCATAGTAAATCAGCCGATTTACAAACTCCATTAGTCTGTTTCCTTTTTGAAACAGAATACCAGAGTTTGTATAGTGTCTTCCGGACTACCGGAGAATCAGTTTGATTTCTGGATAGTCCAGAAAAAAAACGGTGGGGTGGCAACCCTAATCCAGATCTGTGGTATTGCTGGCTGCCTACTTCGTTATCTGTTTTTCTACAGTTTGTCTTGGTCTTTTGGCCTTTTGTAGAATATCTACATCATTTGGGGATTCAATAATGGTTCCCAGTTTGCAGTCATCTGCAAACTTTGTTAGCCAGAATCCCTTAGAGTTGGCCTCTGCTTCAGAGAAGTAGATGCCAAACAAGAGCTCTCCCAGGACTGAACCCTGAGGTACTCCACTTGTCACTTGTCTGGAGCTGGATTTGGAGTCGGCTACTTTTACAGTCTGGGTCCTGTCAGTAAGCCAGTTGGCAACCCATAGAGTGAAGTAGGGATTTATGCCCAGTTTAGTAAGTTTATCTATAATTCCAGAGTGGGGGATGGTGTTGAAGGCCTTGGCGAGGTCCAGATAGGCTGTGTGGACCGCCTTACATTCGTCCACAGCTCTGGAGACTGATTTCAAGGATCAGGTTCAGGAGACAAGATTGGCCCTTTAGGAACCCAAACTGGGTGGGATCCAGTGTTTGAAGATTGTCAATGTCTTTGTTTATAAGTTCCATGATAATGCATTCCATGCCCTTGCAGATCAGGCTTGTCAGACTGAATGGACGGTAGTTCCTGGGATCCAAGCTGGATCCCCCTTGTGGACTGGGATAACTGTAGCTGTGCACTTCTCAGTGGGCACGAAGCCTGAGGTGAGGCTATGATTAAACATGACACTTAGGTGAGGTGCCAGTTCATTTTGTAGTTCATGTAGTACACAGCCCAGGATGTCATCTGGTCCCATGAATGCTGTATTCTTAGCTTTGGAGAGTGCGGTTTCTACTTCTGTGGCCTTGATTACCGGAATTTGGCAATCTTTTGGTATTGAGATGAGCCCTTTAGGGGGTGAGAGGGGGGGCAAAGTTGGCACTAAATTGATCTGCCAGGATATTGGCAATATCCTTGGGATCAGTATATTTAATGCCATTCTGTTGTAGCTCAGAGCAGATCTGAGCATTGCCATTTAGATTCTTGACATAATTATAGAATGCCTTGTGGCTTCTTTGGAATCTTTGGCAATTTTATTTTTGTAACTAGATTTGGAGGATTTTTTGAGGGATCTCAGCTTCTTACTGAGGCTGGTGATGGAGTTTTTTTGCATCCTGGGATTTTCCTCTTTTCTGCAACAGTTTCTTTCTTCTGTTGTGTAGTTTATTTATAGCAGGGGACTGCCAGATTGGCTTCCCTTTTTTGGAGGAAAGCTTCTTGGTTCTATTTGGGATGGCACGATTCATGCATGAGTGGATGTGCTCATACAGTGCCTTAGTGCAGGATTCAACAGTCTAACGTTCAGATCCCGTCTGCATGGGTGTCATGAAGTTTGTCACTTCTGACTTGAGTAGCATGAAGTTGGCTTTGGAGAAGTTTTTTACGGAGGTTTCCTTACTGGGGGTGGGATGTGGATGTCAAGGGTGATTTGCTTATGGTCAGACCTGACCAAAGATGGGGTGACCACTGGTGTGGAACATCTATCTCCCATGTTGGTAATGAAAAGGTCTAGGATATTGGAGCCCCTGGTGGGACAATGGATTAGTTGATCCAGGGCATTGGAATTTATGAATTCCAAGAACTGTTAGGAAAAGGTGTTGGTACCCGAGTTGTTTTCCCAGTTAATGGCAGGGTAGTTGAAATCACCCAGTATTAGGGTGTTTGGTTGTATCTTAATATTTTCCAGTATGTTTAGAAAGGTGTAGTGAGAATCTTGGGGCATGGTGGGGGATCTGTAGCAAGCTACAATTTGGATTGCTGATCTTGTGATGACTTTTAGACATGGCACATGATCTTATCAGTACATGCTTGGCAAAAACATGATCAGCCTTTTCTGTGCCATTGCATTTTTCTTTAGATGCATTTTTAAAACATTTATTTAATATGGTGGCAAAAATAGTCATTTCTCTGTTGGGTTTTCTAGTTCTGTGTGCCCCCAAATCTTTTTGCAGAAGGGTGAGTTAGCCAGGGTCTTAGCTGTTTGGTAATTGTTCATTTAATCTGCACCTGAGAGCTGATTTTGCTGTGCTTAAATTCCAGGATCATCAATTTTGTGGCAGAAGCTGTTTATCTGATCTTTCTGAGTTGGGAAGCACTGCAGGAAGCTCAGACTGTGGTCATTTATTGACTAGACGACATTGGAGATATTTTATAAACTTTTTTCTCTACTATAAATCAGGCACGTTTGTTAGTCTCTTTATTCACTTACAGAGAATTCTGCAACACTTTTCAAGTGTTTCAACTGTATACAGTCATACATGCTAAGATAAGAACATGATTTACTGCATTTGTACTTTCTTTATACAGTGATCACACTACTGTTCCTGAGCACTTTTAAACCAATAATTTCATGCTGTGAAAAAAATACTAATTTCTCTGTTGCCATTTCTATTTCTGTGTTTCGCCAAATCCACATCTATTTGTGACAGAAGGTATTTACCTGGTCTCTCTGACTTGGGAATCATTCCAGGAAGCTCAACGTATGGTTGTTTATTGGAGAGATGGCATTGGTGTTGGGTTTCAAGATTTTTTTTCTCTTCTATAAATCAAGCAAGTTTGAGCAGAGTTGCCCACTGAGCAGTGTCAGTTAGCAGTGCTCTGTAGAGCAGCAAACACCTAGACAATACCTTAGGAGACGCATGTTAAAACCCAATCCTTAATCCTAAACAGCTCACCCTATTATAGGACCAGATAACATGGATTTGCAATTTCTAAATGTCTCTGGCCAGCTTACTAAATTTGGGCATCCTAAGGCAATGTAGCAATTGTTTCATATTTTCAGATAACCAATTAATCATTAAAGAAAATAAATTGGTGTGTGACACATGTAACATGGAGGCAAAATCTCATGTATAAACGAGGTTGTCAGGAATACCTACACTACATCCCTGATACACACTATTCACCACACACACACAGATTGTTTTATATTGAGGAGCTTAAAAGAAGCCTTCCTAAATCTCAAAGACCTACAAACCCCCTAATGGCAACACTGCTTCAAAGCAATTGTGAAAGCACACACCAAAAGCAACACCAAACATCTCACATACGCCTACAACCAATGGTCCCAAAACAGCAAAGTTCATAAGAGAACCATACACTATATCTAATGCTCTTCTCATTGGGGACTCCACTGTGCAACACACAGATGTCCCTCTCACCAAGTTAGACAAGGAGAAGAGAATGGCTAGTTGCCTGTCTGGAACAAGGATATCATGCACACACTCGAGTTACTGCACCTCCAGGTATGAATATTATTCTATCATAGTTCATGTGGGTGCAAATGACCTGAGACATCACTTACTGGACTCTATAAAAAAAGACATAATAGATCTCTTGGAATGTATGTCACAGACATGTATGAACCTTGCATTGAGCAGCATTGTACCTTCACCAAGGATGACACCAAAGCATGAACATAAAATGATTAATTTTTATAATTTGCTTAGTTTGTGCTGTCCCTCAAGGGGGATCCAATATCTGTCAGCATGGAAGGATATGGTTAAAAGATGATACTGCTTTGCCAAAAATGGACTGCATACGAGTCCCCTAGGCTTTTGGATATTGGCAAAACTTTATCCTCCCACTTAGAGGCTTTTTAGGCAATGCCAAGAAGTCAAAAACTTCCAGAGCCTAATCAAATATCTCCACACCCTTCAAGCACTTCTCACTCTGAAAAATTTAAATATCTGTGGTGTGGCCAAGACTATAGAATGTACTCCAGAAGTGCAAAGCCACAGTGCCTTCCACACATTTAGATCAACAGCTGCACAGAACTGAGGCAAAATGTGGAAGTGTCTCAATCCCTGTTAGCAGCAAACATACCTCCAGGTTAGTTAAACATGCTGATACCGTGCAGTTCATCTATGTGGAAGTCATCACATATAAGGTCTCTCACCAAAAGAAGAGAGACGCCCGAAACGCACCCACCCACACTCACTGCTAAGCAAGAAGAAACCACTACACATGACACACACACTCATGTCTCAACAAATAAGCCCCGAAGGCAAAACGCATCAAATGTCTTGGTCATAGGTGACTCCATAGTGAGACACACTGATGTCCCCCTCACCAGACTGGACAAGGAGAAGGCCATAGTCAGCTGCCTATCAGGTGCTTAAATCCAACAAATTTTGCATGCACTCAAGTCGCTAAACAAAAAATACCATTATGACTCTGTTATAATCCATGTTGGAGTGAATGACTTGAGATGTACTTCTCTGGACTATATGTAGGAAGACATGATGGAACTCTCAGATTATGTGCCCCAGACAGCTATGTCCATAGCCCTAGGCAGTATCCTTCCCTCACCCAGGATGATCCCACAATATAAACAAAAAACGATTGACTTCAACAATTGTTGTTTCTTTTGGTGTCAGTCCAGGGGGATCCAGTATCTGTCAGCCTGGCAGGATATGGTAGACCGACCTCACTACTTTGGTAGAGATGGTTTGCACCAGCCCCCCCCCCCCAGGTTTTCAGATACTGTCAAAGACCATTGCATCCCCCACAGTGCCTTTTTAGGCAATGTCAAAACAACAAGTTTTCCAATGTAACAAAATCTAATCAAGACAAACTCAGGGTCATGCTGCTTAATGCTAGGAGTTTAAATATGAAACTGCACTCCCTGGAAGCACTCCTCACCTAGGAGGATGCTGACGTCTGTGCAGTTACTGAGACATGGTTCAAGGCCATTGAGAGAGCACTTTGGCTGTGAAAGCCTATAATGCCTTCCACACGTTCAGACCTCAAAATGAGTTTGAAGAAAAAAAGGTGGAGGTGTATCCACCTTCATTAAAACAAATACACTTTGAGACTGGTCAAACAGCATGACTCTCTCAAACTACTCCATGTCCAATTAACTACTGGGAAAGTACCGTACCACATCACTGCTAGCTCTAGATCCCCCACCATGAACCAGGATATGTACATTACCTACCTCGATTTATTGGAATTCCTCATCATACAGCCCACCCAACACCTTAGTCATGGGAGATTTCAACTCTCCTCCCATAGACTGGAGGATATACATGAGCAAAAGCACACTCATCCAGAGGTTCCTGAACTTTGTTAACATAAATGCTCTGGAACAGATAGTCTGCACCCCCACTAGGGGCTCTAATGTTCTGGACACAGTACTCATGAATGGGGGGGGTGTCACTCTCCCTGATGAGGTCAGACCACAGATCAGTCTCGTTTGAAATAACTACTGGAAATGACACCCTCACAGGCACAAAAATTATAAAAAAACTTTACCAAAGCTAACTACAGCATACTAAGCAATGCTATAAAAAGCTTTATATCATCCGCAATCGCAGGCATCAATTATCACAATGAAGAAGTGTATGCAAATGCCCTGTATAAACACTTAAGCAACTGCATAAACTCTGCTGTACCTGACCAGATCAAACCCAGGCCTTCCCATACTAACATTCCACTGTGGTGGACTTCAAGTATAAGCAGATTATATAATAAGAGGAAGAGAATGTTGTTCAAAAGTAAGAGGGATATCACTCTGCAGAGGAAGAGTTTCCTCCTAAGTCTAAACAAAAAATCAGAAATCTTGTAAAGTTTTCTAAAACAAATTATGAAAGTAAAATCGAATCACTAGCCAAGGATAATCATAAGGCATTCTTTAACTACATCCGAAGACTAAAAGAGAGTGCTCAGTTATGTGCCAACTAGTTGTAGATGGGATTATTCATACTAAAATGTTAAGATATCGCCAATCTGTCAGCTGACAGATTCAGTGGAAACTTCACCCCACTATCCCCGGGTCTATATCAGAACACTGAAAGTTCACATTTTCAAATGTTTTTACATTGACCCCTAATCAGCGAACGCTGACAACATCAAACATTCAGAACAGCGATTGTTTTCCTAGGGAAAAAATTTGCTGTTCCAAAACACATACACACAGCACAAGCACACCAAACAAACAGCATTCCACACACATACATCCAAAATCTTACAGCTAACCCTACACTAAACTGTACAAACACCACTAACTATCCAATTACCTTAACCCAAACCCTAATGTCCGTCACTATCGCACATTCACCTCACCCGCACCCTAACCCTAACTCACCTAGCCCGCCCTAACCATCACGTCTACACAATCACACAATACCTCCCTCACGTCCTAACCCTAACTCACCTAACAATCGCCGAATCGCACACTTACCTGAACCCGACCCATAACCTTCCACCACAGCGCTGAAAATAGCGAAACGACAGAAACGGACAGCCAAATTCTTTCCCTAGGAAAAAATTCGGTTATCTGTCATTTCGCTATTTTCAGCATTCGCTGAATAGGGGTCAAGGTAAAAACATTCAAAAGTATGAACATTCGATGTTCTGATATACACCTCTATCCCCACCTACCATATGCCAAAGCATACCTGACACCAGCTCTCTGTCTATTATCTCTAGAGAACAGGTCATCTCTGCACTCGCCAAGGCCAGAAACATGGCCTCAATGGGACTAGATAATATCCCAGGTTGTTTAATAAACACTCTAAAACAAGACCTAGCAGACCCACTTGGCATTTTCCTTTAATCATAGCTTGAGAACTGGCTATGTTCCCACAGAATAGAGAACTGTAAAAGTAATTCCCCTACACAAGGGGGGGGCATCAACTGACCCTGGGAACTACAGGACCATAAGTCTAACCAGCTTCATCTGCAAGGCCATGGAAAGAATTATCATGGATCTTATCAACAAGGACAAAGGCTGGACTGAATCTAATTTGGCTTTGTTAAGAGCAGATCATGCTTATTAAATCTGGTAGGCTTTTTTGAGAATGTCACCAAAGCCATAGATGAAGGTAAGACAGTGTATACAGCCTGTCTCGACCTAACCAAGGCTTTCAACACAATCCCCCACTCTGGCATCATTGAGAAGCTCTCCCAGCTGGGGATTAACCCTTACATTACTAGATGGGTAGCCAACTGGCTCACTGACAGAACACACACTATCAAAATTGGTGACTACAGCTCCACCAGTAAACCCATCACCGGTGGAGTACCAACAGTGTTTAGCATGTATTTCTCAGAAGTCCAGGCCAAAGTAGATGGTCTCATGCTCACCAAATTTGCTGATGGTTGCAAACTAGGAGCAATCACTGAGTCTCCCATTGATGTCAACGTATGGTAAGAAGGGGTAACACAAATGAACGATTGGTGCCAAAGCCATGGTCTAAAATTAAATACAAAAAAAATGCATTATTATTCCCTTTAGCAAAACGGAATTTCCTACAAATTACAATATTGACAGCACCCCCCTGAGTTCCAATCCAGTGATGCAATACAGGTTGATGGCAATCTGAACTTTGACCACTAAGTTTCCACAGGGGTAAGGAAACCCTTCTACATAGCATGTCTCATAAGCAAGGGTATAGCATCTAAGTCAAGGGAAGTTATAACTCCACTGTACTCAACCCTCATCAGACCACTAATAGAGTATAATGCACCCTTTTGCATGTACTTCACCTGATACCTGCAGCAGCTGGAGAGATCTCAGAGGTTTTTCACTATGAAAATACAGGGACTCCAAAACATGATCTACGTGGACAGGCTGAAAGCCCTGTCACTTTACTCTGTATCTTACAGACTGCTGAGAGGTGACTTGTGCCTGGCCTATAGGACAATCTCTGACCCTGCCCTAATGGAAATGTTGCACATCTGCAAGTCAAATGGTCCAAGAGTCACTCACTCTAGAGATCTCATCCTAGCTTGTGACATTAACAGAACATGCTAGAGAGACAGATGTGTCTTTCAGAGACTACCTCTTCTATGGAATAGACTTCCTATTCACATAAAACTGAGCTGCTAATTGGGGTGGCACTCATGTTCCTCATGGACAGGGGTAGCCGGTGTTGATCACAAACCCACTTTATTCATAAATTAATTCTATGAGCTATGCAAAAAGAACAAATGGGGATATTTGGGATTAACATGGCTAGGCTTGTAAAGGTTCTAGGACCGCTAGCCTAGTAACCTCCTATTAACCTATGGAACCATATCATGACTAGCTACAGGTCATCATCTGTGCTCATAGAGTCTCATGACTCTTACCTAAACCTACTAGATGTACTCACCATCCAACCAAACATCCTGTTCATGGGTGATTTTAACTACCCCCCTCAACAGAATGAGAAACATACACTGCCTCAAACTCACAGGTATAATGCTTCCTGGGCTTTACTAACACAAACACCCTGGAACAGTGCAAACTCCAACCAGAGGATCAAACATAATGGATCTGCTGCTCACCAACATGGGAGAGCACTGCACTCCCACTATGTCACACACTCATCAGTGAGATTAGATCACAAAGATGTTTCATTTGAAGTAAAAATCAACCCAGAAAATCCAGCTAAACCAGTAACAGTCGGGAACTATTCAAAGGCAAACTACATCCTATTAAGTGGCAGTTTGTCAAAATTCAAGGCTCCTCCAACCATGAGACCACAGCTACCTATGCAGAATTATTCACAGAGTCCCTATACAAACATATAAGTGGCTGCATAGAGGCTGTCATACCTACCAGAAATAAACTCAAAACAAACCTCACTTGTAGAATTTTCACCTATATAGGGTATAAAACAAAAGAAGAAAACTGATGGCCAAAATCAGGAAGAGCAAAGTGTGCTCTCATACAACTAAACAAGAAACTAAGAGGTCTAATTGAGTCCCACAAAGCCATCTACAAGGTCAATATAAACTCGCAGGCTAAGGATAATCAGAAGGTTTTTTTTTCAGCTATGTCCTGAACTTCAGAGGTAACATAAAGCAGTGTGCTGAGCTGGTGATGAAAGGTACCAGCTTCTCAGATCAAGTTGACATAGCCAATCTAATGGCTAATAAATTCAGCTGAAACTTCACTCTTCCACTCAACCCCAGCAACACCAGGGGAAATCCCTCCAACATACTTCCCCAGCTATCAGCAGGGATCAGGTGTTAGCAACTCTTGCTAAAGCCAAGAACACCACATCCATGGATCCTGACAACATCCATGGTTGCCTCCTGAACAGTCTAAAACACAATCTATCAAGACCATTTCAGGATATCTAAAGATACAGCCTTGAAAGTGGCTACTTTCCAAGTGAATGGAGGACTGCAACAGCCATTCCTCTCCTCAAGGGTGGACCATCAACTGACTCATGGAAATACAGACTTCTTAGTCCAACAAGTCTAATATGTAAAGACATGAAAGAAATTACCATAGACATGATAAACAGGGACATTGATGACCTACAGACACTGGACCCATCCCAATTTGACTTTGTTGAGAAAATGTCATGCCCACTTAATCTGTAACACTTCTTTGAGATGGTCTCGGCTGGAGTGTCTTCTGTGCGGAGTCTGCATGTCCTCCCTGCATTTGTGTGGGTTTCCTCCATGTGCTCCAGTTTCCTCCCACGTTACAAAGACATGTGTCAGGAGTGGGTTCCCTGGGCCTCCACTGAAAATTGGCTTTGTTCCAAGTTGAACTTTCCTGTTAAACAAATGTTAAATGAAATAATAAATAAATAAAATAAATGGATGAGGGTAAAACAATGCAGACTGTGTATCATAACCTGGCTTAAGCATTCAACACAATATCCCACTCAGGCATTGTTGACAAGCTCTCTGAGCAAGGTGTAAATCCTTGCATAGCTCATTGGAGTGCAGTCTGGCTTACAGACAGAACCCCAGGAAGTCAGGATATGTGAGATCACCTCAACCAAGAGACAAATCACCACAGAGTAAACCAGGGCTCTGTGCTGGGCCCACTCCTGTCTGGCATCTACTTCTCAGAAGTCAAGGGTAATATTCAAGGCCTCTGGCTCACCAAATCTGCAGATGACTGTAAAGTGGGATTTATTATAAATCCATCTCAAGATACTAACATCTTGCAATTGACTTTAAACACAGACAAAAAGACTGGTGCCAAAGCACTGGCCTAAAACTCAATGCCAAAAAATATATTAAAATGTCCTTTGTGAAATTGTCACCCCTAGGAGTTGAACCAGTAGTGAGGTATCTGAGAACATATGTAGACAGGAATCTAGCCTTTGACCAAGATGTAGCTAAGATAATAAGAAAATCATTTTATATCACCTAACTTATAGGTAAGGGTATGGCATCCGGGTCCATGGAAGTTATATTACCACTTTACTCAGCCTTTATCAGACCTATCATTGGATACAGCGTCTCGTTTGGCATGTATCTAAGCAGACAGTTGCAAAGTTGGAACTCCCACAAAGGTTTCTCACCAGGAGAAATCAGCACATCTTGAACATGAACATCTTGTCCTACAATTTTCATGTAAAGTGTCTGTCTCTGTATTCAGTCTCCTACAGACTGCTGACAGTGGATCTTTGCCTAGCTTACAGGGTTTCCTCAGACCCAGCCTTGATGGATCTGTTGCACGTGTGCAAAATAACCAGCACCAGAAGCACTATATACAGGGATCTGCACTTCACTTGTGCATAAACAGAATGCACTGGAAAGACATATGTGTTCCAAAGGATCCCCACATTCTGGAATAGCTTCCCCATCCATGTAAAACAGAGTTCATCCCTGACTCTATTCAAATTAAACCTTGACAACTGCATCCGCTATCATAAATTTAACTGCCATCCTGGTCCCTGTGTCCCTTATGGACAGAGGCTGTCATTAAGAAAAGGATTGTCCTAATTAACACACACTCTACAAATCTTTTAGTTATCTCCTTAGTAACATGCCCCCCATAGATGCCCATAATGCTCAGGATCTAAATGGCTCGGGGTATGTGGCTAGGCTTGTAAGTGCCCTAGTGGTCATTAGCCTAGTAACAACTTATGTAGTTATAACAATAGATTTAAAACTACTGTCACTTTGGCTTACTTAAAAAGGCAGGGTGCTGCTCAAGATGTTATTGTGAATATATGTGTTTTACCCTGTGAGGCATAACTTCCTCTTGCCATAATAGTAATTTCTGAAAAGAATATTATTAGTTTTTTTATCAAAAGCATGTTTCTGGGAAATGGCAGTGTAATTGGCAGTAGATCAAATACCTGAGGTACAGTGAATTTCATGACAGGAACAAGGTTAACAATTCAGAAACCTTATCAAGCAGCTGATTTTCAAGACAATTCTCTATAAAAATTGAAGCAATAATGCCTTGGCTTTCAAATGAAAATAAAAGCAAACGTGGTAAAAGGACTTTGATGACTCCACTGTGTCTTCATTTGTTCAAAGGTCCATTGTACTACAGAGTTTAGAAGCCAGATCATTGGTTTTTCTCTGCTATGTTCACTCTGGAATCCAGGCCAGACATCTATCAGCGAGGCATTTGCATCTGCTTCTTCCTCCCTGGTTGGGTAAGCTTTAGGAATCTACCCAAATACCAGTAAGGCAATGTGGTTTTTGAACATAGTACAGTTGCGCAAGTCCTACTTACCTGTAACAGTAGATATTTGTAAAACTCACTGCCTTACTGGCATTACCCACCCACCACCCCCCCTTTTTGGAAGTACCTAGTTTGATGTTTGGGGGTGCCACTGAGTACTGTTCCTTGGCCTGTATTGTTGTGTGTGGCATGTGTTTCCATCTTCTCCTTCTGCTGCACCCTAAAAATCTGGAAGGGTCCTGTCTGTGAGTCTGTAAAGTAGCCCCTGTACTGCTAGGTGATTGGTCCCAAACACTCATAGACAGACAGATACTGGGAGGGACTCTCAGCTTTGGTAGACTGCCAGAGAAGGAAAGCAGGGCACAAATACCCAAATGCCATTTAGGCACGGAGTTTGTTGAACATACTATATTCATATTTATATAAAGTATTGTTGTTTCCCAATTAAGTGTCAGTAACAGAAATGTTGAAGTAAGGGGCAAGGTATTTGTTTAATTATGTGATATGCCCTGCATTATGGCACTTGCATTCAAAATGCTTCTGAAGTAAATGTTTGAACTGGGGTAAGAAATGAGAGTATTTTGATGTTTCTATTAAATTTTCTATCAGTGATTGCAAAGTTTGGGGGCTACGACAGAGAAGCTATGGTCAGAGTGGTGTAATTTAGCTGTGGGAGTTTGGACTATTGTACTTACTCTGTTATGGCTCCTCGGGTTTTATGGTGTGGTTGTTGCAATTAGTTTCATGGTAAGTGATGATGACCCGAACTGCTGGAGTAATATGAAGAGACGTGACATGAGAAACGACTTGATCTACATTCTATGGTATCAGTTGGGCTTTAGACAAGGTAACATAGGATGTTGCAAATGAGGTAAGTTGGTAATGATGCAGCAAATTACAGATGGACTGGAGTACTGCTTTGTTTTTTTATTTTTTTATTTGTTTTGAGAGGCAGTGGCAGAGGCACTCAAGATGAAGAAGAAGAATGCATTTCCCAGTGCAGCTCTGGCAGGAAAGAAGAGAGTAAACTGGAGCAGATTTCATGTCCAGAATAACAGGTACTTAATCTTAGCTCTGACTTTTGAATGTTTTCTTGAAAACAGAGTCATTGGTTAATCCAAATGGCAAGGTATGTAAAGGATGTTATTGTTTCAATTGTATTATTGAACTCTTGTGATTTGTTGTATTTTTAGGCATTAGCTAATATTTAATTTGTGCCGAAGGTCATGTTTTTTTTTTTTTTATTGGACTGACCAAGAGTTTTTTCTACTGAGAGACATTATTTTAGCTCTAGAGGTATATTTGCAGTTGCCTTTGTATATCAAGGTGATTTGGGATAGACCTATATATACCCATATTATTGGCATTTAGAAGGAGTTGATCCAAATCAAGTGGCAACTTATTAATGAAAATGGTGAAAAAGAGAAGGGCCAGTGTGTGTATACATACCTACCTACACACACACACACACACACACACACACACACACACACACACACACACACACACACACACACACACACCTACAGACACACACACACACCTACACACACACACACACACACACACACACACACACACACACACACACACACCTACAGACACACACACACACCTACACACACACACACACACACACACACACACACACACACACACACACACACACACACACACACACACACACACACACACACACACACACACACACACACACACACACACACACACACACACACACACACACACACACACACACACACACACACACACACACACACACACACACACACACTCACACACACACACACACACACACACACACACACACACACACCTACACACACACACACACACACACACACACACACACACACACACACACACACACACACACACAATTCTACGTTTAGTTGGCAAACAGCATGTTAATCTACTTCACTGAATGCAATATAACATCATGGCTTGAAGCACTTAACCATACTGATCAAAAATTAAACTACAAAATTTACATCTGTGATCAAACCTAAAGGATATTAAATACAAACTCACTACAATCCCAAATAAAATCATTCCACCCAGTACCATAACTAGAAATGCTTCTACAAGCAAGTTTAATTGGGGGGGGGGGTTTGCTTCCCACATCACTAACATATATACTAACTCCAGGGTGGCCCAACCAAGACCAAAGTGAAATCACCACAAATTATGGAATAATAAGCAATCCGTAACTTAACTATAGCATAATTTAAACATTTCCTTTGACAATTTGTGCAACAATATCTGCAGTCAGCAAAACAAAATCATTCCTTCACCAATTTAAAAATATGTGGGGCTGTGTGTGTGTGTGTGTGTGTGTGTGTGTGTATATATATATATATATATATATACACATACACACATGTATATATATATATATATATATATATATATACATATATATATATATACACGCACACACACACACACACACACACACACACACACACACACACACACACACACACACACACACACACATATATATTTACTATTGGCATTTCGAAACCGCTTCGGTCGACTGTTTAGAATGTGAACCCGAAATGCTGAATCCGGAATGCTGAAAAGTAAACCAAGGTGAAAATGAATATAACAACTGTGATTCGATGTATTTGACATAGCAGGAGGTGAAGTCAGTCACCCATGATATGCACATTAACGTGCCATTACACTCTACAGTCAATGGTACATTGATGCTACTATTTTGCAGGGGGGCTATGCCCCTCTGCACCCTCCACACCCCCTGCACATTAAATATACCAACTCTGAGATCACACTACAGTGAAGAACTGGGCTAATGCCTTGTTCCCCACTGAACCACGATCTCCCAAGCATGTCGAATCAAAAATGATAGTGTGTAACATGTCACTAGATCATTCATAATTGATCGTTTTTTTGTTCGATTCACTGCTGTTTTGAAAACAGTGATTTGAGCATGTCACTCGATAACCTGCACTTCGTAAATGTAATAGTAAACCATATATATATATATATATATATATATATATATATATATATATGTGTGTGTGTGTGTGTGTGTGTGTAGTTAGATATACACACAAACACACACACACACACACACATATGGATTTTATGCCCTTGATCGAGAGCGTGTTTCATCGATAGCTGTTTAGTCAACCATTTACAATTGACTAAACAGCTGGTTGATAGGTTTCAGAGATCGAGCATTTTCTAAATTGGGGAATATGCCCTTACCTGGTGTTTGTGCAACAGAGGATGAGGAGGGTGCAGAGACGCTTGCTCCTAGCAAAAAACAATGTTTTTGTCTAGATATTTATTTATCCTTTGAATACATTGAGGCTGTTTCTTGGTGCATGTGTAGTTGCTTTTTGACATACGTGATTTCGATGTAAAGATGTCAATGATGCAGTGGCAGATTTAAGCATTGGTGCAGGGGCGTGCACCGCCCCCTTTTTAAAGTTCTGAAGTTATACAGCAAAAAAAAAAAAGAAGAAGAAATACAATGCACCATTATTTCATTGAAATTGGAAAATGTACATCTAAAATGGTACATTTTCCGTTTCAGCTACAATTGTTTTGCTGCTAATAAACTAATACTAATGTCTTTTGGCTTTTCCCAGTTAATGGTTACCACAGCGAACTCCAGTCCACTAATGATTGGCAGTGGATTTTTACGGTGCAATTGCTAGCTAACGCCCAACCTTCAAAGAAGGTACACCCATTCACACACGCACCTACCTGCATGTCTTTAAATGTTACTCGACCGTGGGCAGGACATGCAGACTCCACACAGAAGGCGCTCCAGCTGAGAATCACACAAAAATACAAAGCAATCCAGGCTAGTGGCTAAAGACCATAAAGACTCCCAAATAAAACAGCAAGCTCTTCTTTATTCAAAAAATTCAAAACGGAATGAGCACTTTCATCCAGTTTAACTGGATTTCATCAGATTCAATGAATGCAATGATACTAAAACCATTTATAGCCACAGGAACGAAGCAGTATAACCAGGAAATGATGTAACAGTAATTTTGAATAATTAATCAAAGTAATTAAAGTATTCAAGGCTTGTTCTTTATAAAAGGATGTATGACCAATAAAATATATGCAATAAATAATAAAATCTTATTAAATGTAGATATAAAATATAAATATATATTGTATGTAAAATATGTCTAACTAAAACACTTTTTTAATAATTTAAATAATCATGTATTAAATAAAAACCTCAATGTGGTAAAACAAATACATGCATATTCTTGAAAGTGTCATAAATATGTAAACAGTACAAAACATATATATAAGTTGATATAAATAAATAGGTTAAATCTAAATATATATATATGTATATTCTTTATATATCACTTAATGGGGCGAGCTTTTTCAGGCCCTGGACTTTAAGATGGGTTTCTATGATATGTGATCATTAATACCCGGGAGATTGCTGGCATTTAACTTTAATTGTCAGACTACTACTATTTCTTCAAGTAGTAACTTAACATTACCTCCCCTAGGGTTAATGTGCATCTTGTCAATAATAGCGAGCCTAAAAGTATGACTGGTATTATTCTGTTCTATGTGGCTGTATAAACATTATTTGTATTCTTTTTTTTTAATATCATAAATGCTTTCATATATTCTGTTCTTCAAAGACCTGTCAGTTTTCCCAATGTAATATGCTGGGCAGGTGGAACATAATGCTAAATACACTACTCCCTTAGTGTTACAATTTCCTGTCTGGAAAATCACTTTACTTCTACTAGTGTTTCCCAAAAAGGTGGCATTCTCTTCATAAATGTGCACACACTGATTACAAGACCCACATTTATGAGTTCCTTTAGAAATCTTGGTTTTCCTGTCAATATTGTGATTCTCCAAATGGGCCTTGATATTGTGACCTGTCTTGTAGACAAAAACAGGGTTATGTCCTAAATAGTTGTATATAGCCACATCACCCCTCAAAATATTCCAGTTCTTGGATATCACATCTTTAATAATAGGTGAAAAAGGGCAATATTTCAATACTATGGCTCCCATGAAATTATCCCTGTTTGTGTTCTCCACTTCCTGGATAAGCTCTTTTCCTAATAATGGTTTGTACAGTAACCCCATCGTGATAATATATACTCAATAGTGTATTTGACTAATTTGTGGGGATAACCTCTCTCCAGGAACATATTACCTACCAATCTAAGTTCCTTCACCATGTCAGCATAATTTGAAGTCATCCTAACTCTAATGCATTGACCTTTTAAAATGCTTTTTTTCTGCAAAAAAGGATGGCAACTACTAAATTTCAAATAAGAATTACTGAACGGGGTTACGGTATATGTTGGAATTAAAGCCATGGGGTGTAAATGAAATGTAAGTATCTAAAAGGACAAACCAAAATTATCATATGTGTGGGTGAACTTAAAATAGAGACTAATATTGTTCAGATATAAAAAATGTTTCTATTTCATCCTTATCACCTTCCACAGAATAAAAATGTCGTCCAGGAAACGCACATAAAGTTTAAAATTTCTCCTATAGGCACTATTGAATACATATCTGTTTTCCCATTCAGTAAGAACAAGGTTTGCAAACATGGGGGCACAAGAAGCCCCCATGCAACACATGGGGGCACAAGAAGCCCCCATGCAGCACCCTTATTCTGCTTAAAATGTTCGCCCTCAAAATAAATAAAATTATTCTCTAAGACTATAGTCATCAATTCAAGTACCAAAAGAATTCTATCATTGTCTAAATTAGAATACTTAATCATTGATTCATGAAATAATTCCAGTCCTTAATCTTTAGGTACTGAGTTGAATAAATCTACCACATCAATGCTAACAAATATCAAATCACTTTCCCAAACTTCATGTTTTAATCGACCCAAAAAAATCCCACGAGTCAATAAGTGTGGAATATTCTTGTACACATGCTTCAACCAATTATCTATCATGACCCCAATGGGGTAACTTTTAGATTTTCTTCCAGACACTATAGGTCCAGCAAAGCTAGAACTTCCACTGAGTGACCTCCCAAACCTCTTGTATCAGAGGCACATGGGATATATGCAAATGACCCTTATGAACATCAGGTGTTTCAGCTAATTGGCAATTCTCAATGCCCATGACTTGTTTCATCATTTTAATGGATAATTTCAGGCCAATAAAGCCAAACCCCACTAGCTGTGGATATGCATATTTCGGCCTTATGACCTCATCAGCACAGCACAAGTAGAGCGTTTGACTAAGCATAAGAAACACATGGCTGTGTCTCTGATACAAGAGGTTTGGGAGGTCACTCAGTGGAAGTTCTGGCTTTGCTGGAGTTTTCATTTTGTTTTACTGACTGGGTTTTCAGTGACCTTCTCACTTATTGTTTTAGACACTATAGGTCAGAATGGTGGGTATAAAACATCCTTATGAACTTTGGGTATACCACATATGATGGCTAATACCGGAAATTCAACTTTAACAAAATTATATATCTCGAAAGATATTCTTTGATCCATCAAATATTCTTCAAGCCAAGAGTCAATATGTCTATAAGCAATATTAATCTCATTAAGAGATACTGGCTCATAAACTTCAGTATTATTTAAAATGTCATACATCTTATTAATGTAATTCATCTGGTCAAAAAGTACAAAACCCCCTCCTTTGTCGGGCTTCATAACTCTAGTGGTTTTGTCACTACACAGTTTTTGAAAATGTTCCCATTCAGACTTACTAAGATTAAAATCCGATTTTTTACCTAATCCATCAGCATGGGTCTTATATATGTCTTCCAATATCAACTTTTTGAGAGTAGAAAATATAGGCTGTAAAGGAGGGTTATAAGTACTTTTTTCTTTAGAATAGGGATACTCATATCGTGTTCCTTGTCTTTAAAACACACAGTTAAATTAAGCTTTCTAATAAATAACTTCTAAAAGTATGTCTATTAAATCAAATTTTACCATAGGCAGGAATTTCATCCCCTTCAGGAACAAAGAAAAGAGTTCCTTAGTCACATTTTGAGCTGTATAGTTAAAAATCTTTAAATTTTTACAGACATGAACAACCTTATTCACTTTGTCTATTTCCAACCGTTGTTCAATGGGTAAAGCCTGTGGGGTACAAATTGGTTCCAGGTCTGTTTCCCTCCCTGTCCTGAATCCCAGTGGTTCCCCCTGTGCCTCCATGAATTCTGTTTTTTTCCTTTCCAAAAATTTCCAGACTTATTTTCGGGGTTATTATACCTCTTTTGTGCCTTATATGTACTTACCTAAGGTTTATTACTATCTTGTACGTATTCATAACCAGTGTCGTGTATCCCCAGTATTTATCTCCTTAGACTTTTTCCAAATGTATACATTCTTATTTCTATACTGTTGAGTGTCTCCACATAACTTTTTCTCTTTTCTTTTAACTAGGGATGTAGTATGTTTATTAACAATGCTGGATTGCTTGTTATAAAACTCTTTCCAATTACCAAATACCAAATCCTGTGTAACATCTATGTTCAAAAGTTCCACTTCGGCTAATAGTTTACTCAATTTTGTATCATTGTGTTTAATCAATAAACGCATAAAATTAAATCCAAATTCATCAAATAAATTAAAATCACTGACAATTTCATCATTCACTTCAATTCCTATGGGTTCCTTAAATACTCTAAGTCCCTGGGGTAAAATTTTTAGTTCAATATACTTCTGCTAATATGCATTATAAACCTACAGTCGTTTAATGCGTTTAATGGTTGTTTTGCTTTTTATGATTCATGCATCAGAGATGCGATTAGAGATTGCAGTCAAGTGATCTAAATGAAGATCCTGCACTGCTTCTCTGTTGTTGAATGAAGGTATGTTGGCTGGTAGGACACATACAAGCTGTGCTGGATGACCTCAATTACCACCTTTCCAACATAAATTCACTAACATCTGGGCAGAAGTCAATGAGCCTTACAGGATTCCATATCAATGTGCATAACCTGCATAATGTCTAACATTCTGTAATTTTCAGAATGCTTAATACCATTCTCTCTAGAAAACGTTAATATTAGTGAAAGAAATATGCAAATACTTTGCTGCTAAACGTTACAAAGTTTTCTTTTACTTTTCCGTTTTAATACAACTGTTGGTCTATTTTACTGTTTGCCTCTAAAGACAACCATTAAAATATAGGTGCAGGGAAGTCTTGCCCATTGAACGTTCAAACTTTGTCACTATCTTGTGTGTTACATAAGTAACCGTCTCCATCTTCTCAGCTTTAAACCAAAGGACTCCTTCTTCGAGCTTTAATACTGCAGAGTGCAGTAGAATTCCATCTCCACAGGGTGATTTCCTGCGGGAAATGCAATGAAAGTAGTCACCATTAGACAGTGATAAGGGTTGCTAAATCATTCAGATGAGAAATTGCAGTACTGCATTAATGTCAGAATAATTTTCTTTTTGTTAGTTCAGGTCCTTATTACAGCACTTTGTAGAAATTTAAGTCGGAACAAGTGGAGAATGTTGTATCATTTAAAAAGTGGTGTGAACCTCCGATAGTCACATTTCAGGAAGAGGCATTTTATACAGGTAAGTGAATTGTGTGTAGTTTATTCTTTGTATCTAAACTGAATACACCATCTAAAGGAAGAAGGAAAAGTTAGACTAGACAATAATCACTATTACATTTGATATAACTCTTTTGTCTTGAAAGTGTCCTGCTGGCCTACCTTGCTGGTAACTTGTCACAGATCTCTTAACTGTCCCTATTTTGAAGGAATGTTCCTGTCATACATCTCAGCTGTCCTTGACTTACAGGGACTTCTTTGACTCTGACTGTTTTTAACTCTGTCCCTCTTAATCCCTCCTAAAACTGGTGACTTTTCGAGAAAAGGTGGTGGATTACAATTAATAAATAATGACAATAATTTGAGCTACAAACTTTTTACTTTAGAAAACATATATTAATTCACATTCTCATATTCTGTCACCATCTGTGTTGTAATAACAGAGGGATAAAGAATTAAATTAATTCAGAGGTCAGGTTCTAAATGTTCTTCAGTGAAGTCAGATTCCTTTTCCAACCTTTTAATCCACTGATGGACTGAACAAAAATGATGACCAAGGAAAGAAATTTAGTAATGGGTTTAAACTGGCATCAAATGTGCCTTAGACGAAGTACGGAAATGGACTGGAATAATGACAAGCATTTGAGTTTGACTTATTCAGAAAATGAACTGTTACCGGGGTCTTTTATTCTAACAACTTTCTAAGTTTATAAGAGCAATATTTAAATGTCGTCCTTATTTTGGGGGCTTTATCCCCCATTATTTTAGGCTTTGTTCAGATTTTTTATGCTAATAGGTTAAAAGCTATGGAGGGGGGCTTAGTTAAAGATTAAGATGAAATAAAGGAAAAATGCAACAGTGGACATTTCCTAATCCTTACTTATTAGTATATTTTCTGCAACTTCATGAATATAATATTCTGCATGGTTGTTAAGATATCGAATACTGGAGATGTTATGGGGAAGAAAAGGTTAAATGGGAACATGTTGTGTGGGAGTGTATTGAGCTTGCAGATTTTAAAAATTCACCAGAGAATGCTGTTGTCAAATATTGGGGGGCACCAAATGGCTGTAACTGAGGAGATGATTCTTTTGAGGTGGGACACAGGATCCATATTGCCTAGACATAGTAAAGCCTTATTAAGTTTAATTCTATAAACTGCCAAAAAAGCAATAACTAGAAAACGGAAACCAGAGTCTAAACTAACTGTGTTTTAAAGTACTGAACATTGTGAAAGAGATTAAAGTACTAAAAGTGGGATCTTTAGAAGAGGGAAGGAACAAAGTACATATAAATACTTGGAATTGTGGAAACAAGTCATGAATACATGCAAAAAATATGTGCAGAAGAAAGAGTGAGGTTTTAAGAAAGACAGGAAATGAGCCTGTTGGATTAAATGAGAGTTGTTGCAAGGAAACAAAACATAGATTTAATATATAATGTATGTAGATGAAAAAAAAAGTTTTCTTTTCTTTTAATGTACGTGTGCCTCCGTTAGAAGTGATAATTTAATAAAGGTGGTAACAACTTGTATTACTGTATATCTCTGACACACACACACACACACACACCCCTACACACACACACACACCTACACACACACACCTACACACACCTACACACACACACCTACACACACACACACACACACCTACACACACACACACACACACACACACACACACACACACACACACACACACACACACACACACACACACACACACACACACACACACACACACACACACACACACACACACACAATTCTACGTTTAGTTGGCAAACAGCATGTTAATCTACTTCACTGAATGCAATATAACATCATGGCTTGAAGCACTTAACCATACTGATCAAAAATTAAACTACAAAATTTACATCTGTGATCAAACCTAAAGGATATTAAATACAAACTCACTACAATCCCAAATAAAATCATTCCACCCAGTACCATAACTAGAAATGCTTCTACAAGCAAGTTTAATTGGGGGGGGGGGTTTGCTTCCCACATCACTAACATATATACTAACTCCAGGGTGGCCCAACCAAGACCAAAGTGAAATCACCACAAATTATGGAATAATAAGCAATCCGTAACTTAACTATAGCATAATTTAAACATTTCCTTTGACAATTTGTGCAACAATATCTGCAGTCAGCAAAACAAAATCATTCCTTCACCAATTTAAAAATATGTGGGGCTGTGTGTGTGTGTGTGTGTGTGTGTGTGTGTATATATATATATATATATATACACATACACACATGTATATATATATATATATATATATATATATATATATATATATACACACACACACACACACACACACACACACACACACACACACACACACACACACACACACACACACATATATATTTACTATTGGCATTTCGAAACCGCTTCGGTCGACTGTTTAGAATGTGAACCCGAAATGCTGAATCCGGAATGCTGAAAAGTAAACCAAGGTGAAAATGAATATAACAACTGTGATTCGATGTATTTGACATAGCAGGAGGTGAAGTCAGTCACCCATGATATGCACATTAACGTGCCATTACACTCTACAGTCAATGGTACATTGATGCTACTATTTTGCAGGGGGGCTATGCCCCTCTGCACCCTCCACACCCCCTGCACATTAAATATACCAACTCTGAGATCACACTACAGTGAAGAACTGGGCTAATGCCTTGTTCCCCACTGAACCACGATCTCCCAAGCATGTCGAATCAAAAATGATAGTGTGTAACATGTCACTAGATCATTCATAATTGATCGTTTTTTTGTTCGATTCACTGCTGTTTTGAAAACAGTGATTTGAGCATGTCACTCGATAACCTGCACTTCGTAAATGTAATAGTAAACCATATATATATATATATATATATATATATATATATATATATATATATGTGTGTGTGTGTGTGTGTGTGTGTAGTTAGATATACACACAAACACACACACACACACACATATGGATTTTATGCCCTTGATCGAGAGCGTGTTTCATCGATAGCTGTTTAGTCAACCATTTACAATTGACTAAACAGCTGGTTGATAGGTTTCAGAGATCGAGCATTTTCTAAATTGGGGAATATGCCCTTACCTGGTGTTTGTGCAACAGAGGATGAGGAGGGTGCAGAGACGCTTGCTCCTAGCAAAAAACAATGTTTTTGTCTAGATATTTATTTATCCTTTGAATACATTGAGGCTGTTTCTTGGTGCATGTGTAGTTGCTTTTTGACATACGTGATTTCGATGTAAAGATGTCAATGATGCAGTGGCAGATTTAAGCATTGGTGCAGGGGCGTGCACCGCCCCCTTTTTAAAGTTCTGAAGTTATACAGCAAAAAAAAAAAAAAAAAAGAAGAAGAAATACAATGCACCATTATTTCATTGAAATTGGAAAATGTACATCTAAAATGGTACATTTTCCGTTTCAGCTTACAATTGTTTTGCTGCTAATAAACTAATACTAATGTCTTTTGGCTTTTCCCAGTTAATGGTTACCACAGCGGAACTCCAGTCCACTAATGATTGGCAGTGGATTTTTTACGGTACCGAATTGCTAGCCCAACGCCCAACCTTCAAAGAAGGTACACCCATTCACACACGCACCTACCTGCATGTCTTTAAATGTTACTCGACCGTGGGCAGGACATGCAGACTCCACACAGAAGGCGCTCCAGCTGAGAATCACACAAAAATACAAAGCAATCCAGGCTAGTGGCTAAAGACCATAAAGACTCCCAAATAAAACAGCAAGCTCTTCTTTATTCAAAAAATTCAAAACGGAATGAGCACTTTCATCCAGTTTAACTGGATTTCATCAGATTCAATGAATGCAATGATACTAAAACCATTTATAGCCACAGGAACGAAGCAGTATAACCAGGAAATGATGTAACAGTAATTTTGAATAATTAATCAAAGTAATTAAAGTATTCAAGGCTTGTTCTTTATAAAAGGATGTATGACCAATAAAATATATGCAATAAATAATAAAATCTTATTAAATGTAGATATAAAATATAAATATATATTGTATGTAAAATATGTCTAACTAAAACACTTTTTTAATAATTTAAATAATCATGTATTAAATAAAACCTCAATGTGGTAAAACAAATACATGCATATTCTTGAAAGTGTCATAAATATGTAAACAGTACAAAACATATATATAAGTTGATATAAATAAATAGGTTAAATCTAAATATATATATATGTATATTCTTTATATATCACTTAATGGGGCGAGCTTTTTCAGGCCCTGGACTTTAAGATGGGTTTCTATGATATGTGATCATTAATACCCGGGAGATTGCTGGCATTTAACTTTAATTGTCAGACTACTACTATTTCTTCAAGTAGTAACTTAACATTACCTCCCTAGGGTTAATGTGCATCTTGTCAATAATAGCGAGCCTAAAAGTATGACTGGTATTATTCTGTTCTATGTGGCTGTATAAACATTATTTGTATTCTTTTTTTTTAATATCATAAATGCTTTCATATATTCTGTTCTTCAAAGACCTGTCAGTTTTCCCAATGTAATATGCTGGGCAGGTGGAACATAATGCTAAATACACTACTCCCTTAGTGTTACAATTTCCTGTCTGGAAAATCACTTTACTTCTACTAGTGTTTCCCAAAAGGTGGCATTCTCTTCATAAATGTGCACACACTGATTACAAGACCCACATTTATGAGTTCCTTTAGAAATCTTGGTTTTCCTGTCAATATTGTGATTCTCCAAATGGGCCTTGATATTGTGACCTGTCTTGTAGACAAAAACAGGGTTATGTCCTAAATAGTTGTATATAGCCACATCACCCCTCAAAATATTCCAGTTCTTGGATATCACATCTTTAATAATAGGTGAAAAAGGGCAATATTTCAATACTATGGCTCCCATGAAATTATCCCTGTTTGTGTTCTCCACTTCCTGGATAAGCTCTTTTCCTAATAATGGTTTGTACAGTAACCCCCATCGTGATAATATATACTCAATAGTGTATTTGACTAATTTGTGGGGATAACCTCTCTCCAGGAACATATTACCTACCAATCTAAGTTCCTTCACCATGTCAGCATAATTTGAAGTCATCCTAACTCTAATGCATTGACCTTTTAAAATGCTTTTTTTCTGCAAAAAAGGATGGCAACTACTAAATTTCAAATAAGAATTACTGAACGTGGGGTTACGGTATATGTTGGAATTAAAGCCATGGGGTGTAAATGAAATGTAAGTATCTAAAAAGGACAAACCAAAATTATCATATGTGTGGGTGAACTTAAAATAGAGACTAATATTGTTCAGATATAAAAAATGTTTCTATTTCATCCTTATCACCTTCCACAGAATAAAAATGTCGTCCAGGAAACGCACATAAAGTTTAAAATTTCTCCTATAGGCACTATTGAATACATATCTGTTTTCCCATTCAGTAAGAACAAGGTTTGCAAACATGGGGGCACAAGAAGCCCCCATGCAACACATGGGGGCACAAGAAGCCCCCATGCAGCACCCTTATTCTGCTTAAAATGTTCGCCCTCAAAATAAATAAAATTATTCTCTAAGACTATAGTCATCAATTCAAGTACCAAAAGAATTCTATCATTGTCTAAATTAGAATACTTAATCATTGATTCATGAAATAATTCCAGTCCTTAATCTTTAGGTACTGAGTTGAATAAATCTACCACATCAATGCTAACAAATATCAAATCACTTTCCCAAACTTCATGTTTTAATCGACCCAAAAAATCCCACGAGTCAATAAGTGTGGAATATTCTTGTACACATGCTTCAACCAATTATCTATCATGACCCCAATGGGGTAACTTTTAGATTTTCTTCCAGACACTATAGGTCCAGCAAAGCTAGAACTTCCACTGAGTGACCTCCCAAACCTCTTGTATCAGAGGCACATGGGATATATGCAAATGACCCTTATGAACATCAGGTGTTTCAGCTAATTGGCAATTCTCAATGCCCATGACTTGTTTCATCATTTTAATGGATAATTTCAGGCCAATAAAGCCAAACCCCACTAGCTGTGGATATGCATATTTCGGCCTTATGACCTCATCAGCACAGCACAAGTAGAGCGTTTGACTAAGCATAAGAAACACATGGCTGTGTCTCTGATACAAGAGGTTTGGGAGGTCACTCAGTGGAAGTTCTGGCTTTGCTGGAGTTTTCATTTTGTTTTTACTGACTGGGTTTTCAGTGACCTTCTCACTTATTGTTTTAGACACTATAGGTCAGAATGGTGGGTATAAAACATCCTTATGAACTTTGGGTATACCACATATGATGGCTAATACCGGAAATTCAACTTTAACAAAATTATATATCTCGAAAGATATTCTTTGATCCATCAAATATTCTTCAAGCCAAGAGTCAATATGTCTATAAGCAATATTAATCTCATTAAGAGATACTGGCTCATAAACTTCAGTATTATTTAAAATGTCATACATCTTATTAATGTAATTCATCTGGTCAAAAAGTACAAAACCCCCTCCTTTGTCGGGCTTCATAACTCTAGTGGTTTTGTCACTACACAGTTTTTGAAAATGTTCCCATTCAGACTTACTAAGATTAAAATCCGATTTTTTACCTAATCCATCAGCATGGGTCTTATATATGTCTTCCAATATCAACTTTTTGAGAGTAGAAAATATAGGCTGTAAAGGAGGGTTATAAGTACTTTTTTCTTTAGAATAGGGATACTCATATCGTGTTCCTTGTCTTTAAAACACACAGTTAAATTAAGCTTTCTAATAAATAACTTCTAAAAGTATGTCTATTAAATCAAATTTTACCATAGGCAGGAATTTCATCCCCTTCAGGAACAAAGAAAAGAGTTCCTTAGTCACATTTTGAGCTGTATAGTTAAAAATCTTTAAATTTTTACAGACATGAACAACCTTATTCACTTTGTCTATTTCCAACCGTTGTTCAATGGGTAAAGCCTGTGGGGTACAAATTGGTTCCAGGTCTGTTTCCCTCCCTGTCCTGAATCCCAGTGGTTCCCCCTGTGCCTCCATGAATTCTGTTTTTTTCCTTTCCAAAAATTTCCAGACTTATTTTCGGGGTTATTATACCTCTTTTGTGCCTTATATGTACTTACCTAAGGTTTATTACTATCTTGTACGTATTCATAACCAGTGTCGTGTATCCCCAGTATTTATCTCCTTAGACTTTTTCCAAATGTATACATTCTTATTTCTATACTGTTGAGTGTCTCCACATAACTTTTTCTCTTTTCTTTTAACTAGGGATGTAGTATGTTTATTAACAATGCTGGATTGCTTGTTATAAAACTCTTTCCAATTACCAAATACCAAATCCTGTGTAACATCTATGTTCAAAAGTTCCACTTCGGCTAATAGTTTACTCAATTTTGTATCATTGTGTTTAATCAATAAACGCATAAAATTAAATCCAAATTCATCAAATAAATTAAAATCACTGACAATTTCATCATTCACTTCAATTCCTATGGGTTCCTTAAATACTCTAAGTCCCTGGGGTAAAATTTTTAGTTCAATATACTTCTGCTAATATGCATTATAAACCTACAGTCGTTTAATGCGTTTAATGGTTGTTTTGCTTTTTATGATTCATGCATCAGAGATGCGATTAGAGATTGCAGTCAAGTGATCTAAATGAAGATCCTGCACTGCTTCTCTGTTGTTGAATGAAGGTATGTTGGCTGGTAGGACACATACAAGCTGTGCTGGATGACCTCAATTACCACCTTTCCAACATAAATTCACTAACATCTGGGCAGAAGTCAATGAGCCTTACAGGATTCCATATCAATGTGCATAACCTGCATAATGTCTAACATTCTGTAATTTTCAGAATGCTTAATACCATTCTCTCTAGAAAACGTTAATATTAGTGAAAGAAATATGCAAATACTTTGCTGCTAAACGTTACAAAGTTTTCTTTTACTTTTCCGTTTTAATACAACTGTTGGTCTATTTTACTGTTTGCCTCTAAAGACAACCATTAAAATATAGGTGCAGGGAAGTCTTGCCCATTGAACGTTCAAACTTTGTCACTATCTTGTGTGTTACATAAGTAACCGTCTCCATCTTCTCAGCTTTAAACCAAAGGACTCCTTCTTCGAGCTTTAATACTGCAGAGTGCAGTAGAATTCCATCTCCACAGGGTGATTTCCTGCGGGAAATGCAATGAAAGTAGTCACCATTAGACAGTGATAAGGGTTGCTAAATCATTCAGATGAGAAATTGCAGTACTGCATTAATGTCAGAATAATTTTCTTTTTGTTAGTTCAGGTCCTTATTACAGCACTTTGTAGAAATTTAAGTCGGAACAAGTGGAGAATGTTGTATCATTTAAAAAGTGGTGTGAACCTCCGATAGTCACATTTCAGGAAGAGGCATTTTATACAGGTAAGTGAATTGTGTGTAGTTTATTCTTTGTATCTAAACTGAATACACCATCTAAAGGAAGAAGGAAAAGTTAGACTAGACAATAATCACTATTACATTTGATATAACTCTTTTGTCTTGAAAGTGTCCTGCTGGCCTACCTTGCTGGTAACTTGTCACAGATCTCTTAACTGTCCCTATTTTGAAGGAATGTTCCTGTCATACATCTCAGCTGTCCTTGACTTACAGGGACTTCTTTGACTCTGACTGTTTTTAACTCTGTCCCTCTTAATCCCTCCTAAAACTGGTGACTTTTCGAGAAAAGGTGGTGGATTACAATTAATAAATAATGACAATAATTTGAGCTACAAACTTTTTACTTTAGAAAACATATATTAATTCACATTCTCATATTCTGTCACCATCTGTGTTGTAATAACAGAGGGATAAAGAATTAAATTAATTCAGAGGTCAGGTTCTAAATGTTCTTCAGTGAAGTCAGATTCCTTTTCCAACCTTTTAATCCACTGATGGACTGAACAAAAATGATGACCAAGGAAAGAAATTTAGTAATGGGTTTAAACTGGCATCAAATGTGCCTTAGACGGCAATGAAATGGACTGGAATAATGACAAGCATTTGAGTTTGACTTATTCAGAAAATGAACTGTTACCGGGGTCTTTTATTCTAACAACTTTCTAAGTTTATAAGAGCAATATTTAAATGTCGTCCTTATTTTGGGGGCTTTATCCCCCATTATTTTAGGCTTTGTTCAGATTTTTTATGCTAATAGGTTAAAAGCTATGGAGGGCTTAGTTAAAGATTAAGATGAAATAAAGGAAAAATGCAACAGTGGACATTTCCTAATCCTTACTTATTAGTATATTTTCTGCAACTTCATGAATATAATATTCTGCATGGTTGTTAAGATATCGAATACTGGAGATGTTATGGGGAAGAAAAGGTTAAATGGGAACATGTTGTGTGGGAGTGTATTGAGCTTGCAGATTTTAAAAATTCACCAGAGAATGCTGTTGTCAAATATTGGGGGGCACCAAATGGCTGTAACTGAGGAGATGATTCTTTTGAGGTGGGACACAGGATCCATATTGCCTAGACATAGTAAAGCCTTATTAAGTTTAATTCTATAAACTGCCAAAAAAGCAATAACTAGAAAACGGAAACCAGAGTCTAAACTAACTGTGTTTTAAAGTACTGAACATTGTGAAAGAGATTAAAGTACTAAAAGTGGGATCTTTAGAAGAGGGAAGGAACAAAGTACATATAAATACTTGGAATTGTGGAAACAAGTCATGAATACATGCAAAAAATATGTGCAGAAGAAAGAGTGAGGTTTTAAGAAAGACAGGAAATGAGCCTGTTGGATTAAATGAGAGTTGTTGCAAGGAAACAAAACATAGATTTAATATATAATGTATGTAGATGAAAAAAAAAGTTTTCTTTTCTTTTAATGTACGTGTGCCTCCGTTAGAAGTGATAATTTAATAAAGGTGGTAACAACTTGTATTACTGTATATCTCTGACACACACACACACACACACACACACACACACACACACACACACACACACACACACACACACACACACACACACACACACACAAACACACACACACACACACACACACACAAAGTAAGGGAGTAAGAGTGTTATGTATTAAATCCCTCTAGGGAGGGGAAGTTAGCATTGCACTGAAACCATGTTTCAATGATGTTATAAAGGTCAGTATTTTCAAGGGTCATAAAAGTTTCTGTGATCTCACACTACCTAGCAGTTGATGGAATGTTAGCCCCTGCTGTTTTAGTAACCCCTCCACCATCAGTCAGATGTGGCCTTAATGGCTACGTGTGCAGCCTGTCATACCAAATTCTTCAGGAAAATGTGTCATCTTGTTCAAGGCATGCAGGGTTTAGGCTCTCTCTTGAGGCAAAATAGGCGGCTAAATATACTGATTCTGACTTTCCAACAGAAACCTGAAAAACATCAACTGCATCATTAATTTCTTTTTAGAAGATCACCATGGAAAATGGTGAGGGCTATACGCTGGTGTCCACAGATATAGAGACCACTCATTTCCCCTAGCATTTCTCTATGGGCTATACAAACTCACTAAAGCCCATACTGTATTCCTGTGTACTGTAAAGCTATCAAGATTTTCTTTCTTGCAAAATTAAAATGTTGCATTCTTTGTGTGTGTTATATATATAGTCTTCATGGCCAGCAAGTGCCACTGGACACGTGGTTTTGGTGTGGTCAAGATAAACAATTTACTAACAGGATATAGCAAATCTAGAATTTACAACAAGCATATTTGTGAATTGCAAATTAGATAGAAAAGGTAGTAGGTCACTTGTTATAAGGCAATAGTGCACAGTGGTAAAATATATAAAATAAGAATTATGAATCACACAGAGGTGAGAAATGTGCCTTGTTTACATAAGATCATCATAAAATTATCAGTCAATCAGATATTGTTGTATATGATAAAGATACTAAAGTAAACAAGTGCCAGTTTCCTTATTTTTTAGTTTTAAGAAATGTAGGCGTTTGAATGTAAAAAGAAAGTAAAGGCTGGATAAAAGCATGTTAATAGGCTGCAATTTTGAGTTTTCGAGGTTGGGACGGGGTGTGAAAGTGCACAAATTATAATATATGTAGAGTTGATATGTTTTCACTTACTTTTGCATAGCTGAATGTCTGGATTAAGGCACTTAACTTAATCCAGTAAATTTATTTTTTTGCAAGTAAATAAGAGAACACTGAATGTAATGAAAAGTTTTCCATTAACAAATGAATGTTCAGTGTGTGTTGAGGAGTCTGCAGCTGAGGTAGCTGAACATTTCATACTTATGTTTTCATGAAAACAAGCTAACTATAAGGGCAAACAATAGAAGCCAGAGCCTTTTGTTCCAGGCATGCGTCGAAAATATTTATACTAGCTGTACATGTGTTATGTGCTGTACAGGAATTACCCGTTTCTGCTTCCACAACATGACTGAATCACCTAGAACCATATTTTACACCATTGAGTGGCTAGCTCTGCCACAGTACACGGTCTGTGATCTGTGTTCTCCTATCTTGAGGATACTGTGCACCACAGTAGATGCCCAAAGCAGTTGGTCTGTACAACTCTTCCCCCTATAGGGCACCATGTAGAGTCTGTGGTGCTGCCCACAGCTCCATTTATTGGTAAGTGTTTTGAGATGTAAAAAACTCAGCATGCTTTTCAGAGGTAGGAGGAACTCCACAAAGAAGGGAGAACATGCAAACAGGCATGGGTCAGAGGTCAGGATTAAACCTTGTACCTGGTGCATGGGAGGCAAAGACCTTAACCATTATGTCAACTAGTCTCTTCTGTTTCTACTACCACAGCCACAGCAAAATTATCTGCAGATGAATACATATTGCTGTCCTTCCACATGATATCCAAGCTTCTTAAGGTGATCTTTCCACAACCACCAAACCCAGTGTCCCACTTTCCCACTCCCACCCAGTAGTCAACTCACCAGACTGTGCCCCCCCTTTTTCAAATTCCTGGATCCACCACTGAATGATGGGTGTATTCACTGTATATAAATACATATGTATAGAATTATTCAGCCAGATAAGCAGCCTATATCAGTATGCATACTGACCACTGCAACAAACGCTTTGTGCCTTATACACAGTGAAGCGACAGATTTACCATCTCTGTTAACCACCACAATATCAGATCTCCTAATTTATATAGTATACAACTTACTCCTGTTTCATTATCAGAAAAAGAAAAGTTGAAACATTTACTGACTGGGTTCAATGGAAATATATATGGGAAGTACTGAAGAAGATGGGGTGCAATAGGGAGTTTATAGATCTACAGAAATTATGTCAGAGGTCAACAGCAGTAATAAAAGTAAATGCCAGACTGACAGGATCTATCCCTGTTTAGGGGGTATATGTCAGGGCTCTCCTCTCTCCCTCCACCATTTGCATTTTACTTAGAACCACTGGCACAGAATGTGAGGCAATTGGCTATAAAAGGTTGGTGATGACAGAAAGGAGAAGAAAAGATAGCCTTATTTGGTAATGATGTCATTCTGTTTGCATATGACCCAGAAAGAGACATTACAAGGTCATAAAAATTGCTGGGAGACTTTGAGAAAATTTCAGACTACAAAATAAATAAGGAAAATATGAAAGCATTAGAAGTGACATGTATACCCTTTATGGGACTCATACAGGCATTGTCCTATCCTTGGAGACATTATAAAATTAATTATCTAGGAATTTGGCTAGCAAGATCCTCTAAATCCTCTGGAAAGAAAACTTGGAATCAAGTGAACCTTAATTCTCTTAGATTTGGCTGAAGAATTCAAGCTATTAAGATGCAGATAATTCCTCAAATAATTTATGTTTCACAGGTGACGGTATATGATCTGGGGGGGGGGGGGTTGGGAAAAGACTAGGAGGGCTGTTGCACACGTCATATGGAATACAGAAGACGCTAAAGTCCAGTGGCAAAAACTGATTCTACCCCTAGAGGGAGGAGACTTGGCAGACCCTAATCTTCTAGAGTACCAAACAGCATGACAGTTAAGATCAATTTATCACCTGCAAAATAAAAAATGTAGTGCAAAATGGAAGTCAATCTTGATGGAGCAGGAGAAATTTAGCCAGAAAGACAGAAGGGTAATTGTGGAAGAAACTGCTCCAAGAAAGGCATGACAGGTAATACCTGAGGGATTTAGGAGGTAGAGAAGTGGAGAGAATACAAAAAAGAATATGTTAAGCGGATGTTCAAAGTTTTCCCAATATGAATGACAAACAGTCTGTTTATATAGATGCCATATAGACATGATGTGATACTGCAAAGAAGGTGTACTTCTTGGAACACTTCCAGGAAGGAGACAAAAATAAAACTGGATCAAATTCAAGAAAAGTTCTCAACAGAGTGGTGAAAAATGCTGGAATATAGAGCAGTGTATGACATTTATGAAAAGCAAGAGAGAGAAAGAGAGTGAGATGAAAGGAGTTGCTTTATTAAAATGTGAGCTAATAAAATTCCTACTAGAAGTGAGATCCAAAGAGGCATGTAGACAGGCACCACCGAGTAAAATATATAAAGCACTAATTCAGGATAGATGGAAGGAAAGATGGACTTAGACAAGTTTGGCAAACAAACAATTAGGAAAGGTAATAACACAAAAAGTGTGGAGGATATCTGTCAGATGAGCAGACCAGCCACGAGATCCAGAACATTTAGAACAGAAATTTCAGCTGGAAGGGTTTGCATACATAACTCTATATCCTAGACAGCTTAGGTAACATATTCCAAAATGCTAGCCCAAATTGTTAGAAGTGTGGCTACAAACAGGCTTTGAAAGAGTTGATGCAAATCATATTTAGATTGAGCTGGGAGCTGACAAAAGAAGGCTTTTGCTTAAATCAGATCAAAGGGGTTAAGGTGGGTATCCACATAGAGATGGTACCTAATCTGGTTTTAATGGTGGCAAAAAAGGCAAAACTAGAACGTGGAAGTCACCCCAAGACCCTGGTATTGATGATGTCTTCTTTCCAGATGATGACAGATTTAGAAATAACAGAAAGGAAAGGGTTAAATTGCACTCCAAGAAAGTTACATCAGAAGAAACGGAAGTGTTTGGAAACAGTTAAGAGTGAGTCACAGATTAGATGTAGTAATTGAGTATTTTATTTGGATATGTAGACCAAGTGGAATAAGGGACAGTCCACATATGATTAAAACATTAACATAAAATAATCCCTTGGTTATAAATGTGAATTCTGGCTCTGGGTTGTGCTTCTTCTACAATTAGGGTTGTTTACCTTTTGTGATTTTACCGTTCTATAACCTAAATAGACCAACTACCAGAATGATATGGCATATGCCGGAGGTGGAAATTCTTTTCATTTTTAATAAATTCAATAAGGCAGTTGAAAAAAGAAACACTTATAAACTGTACTTTGCTATAGCTATAGAATAAGGACTATACCACACTCCACCAACGTACCAGATAGGAATAGCAGTATGATGCAATTATACAAGGCTACTAACATCTGCTATGGCCATGGTTCTGTGCTTTCAGAAAGCTTTTGTTGTACCACCTGGGATTCAACAATTTCTCCCCAAGATCTACAGGAAGATCTGGGTTATAATGGCCAGATAAATTGTTCATTTAACATACATCAGCAGCATCAATTACTCTGCTACCCTGTACTAAGTATAAGTCAAAAATGTCAGTTGTTCTACTGTCCTTTACTTTCATCACAATATAACATTGCTGGCTGGACACTGCTGCAAAGCCACAAATCTAAGAGACAGTACAATGATGCCAATGCATAGTTTCAGATGTCCCTAAAAGTTACCATGGGACACTAGTAGAGAGGGCAGAATTATAGTTAGGGTGCACAACACAGCAATGCAGGGCCTATAGCTGGACAGTACACAAGTGTTTAGAGGGTTTCATTCTTGCACACTTAGTAAGGCACACAACAGTGTGACACAAAACCTCAAAATGCTTGGGAGACATAGGACAAGGTGCTCAAGGTTTGAATACTATTGCCAGGATGCAGAACAGCAGAGTCATTGTAATGTGTGCACTCAATGCGTGATCTTCTTCGATGAAGTCCTGTTTGTAGTAGGATGAAAGCACTTAGCACTTTAGAGTGCCTTGGTTTGTACAGTAGTGATTGCCTTTTTTGGTGATTCCTAAGCATTTTATTGAGATGTTTGTTGTTTACAAGCTTGTTTTTTACACTCCAGTATTTTGAGCTTTGCTTTTTTGGAATACCATTGAGACCTCCATGCATGGCTTCATCCGGTTTGCCTGTACATCCATAGATTTTTATCATATCCACCAAACCTTCCCCTGGAAACCACTTCAACAAGGATGTAATATGATAGTTGTGATGTAGGATTGACTTCATGGCAGGAGATATGTGTATTCAGTCTACAGTATCATAAATTATCACAATTACTTGTCTATCAAGATTCAGTCCTGGCTAATTTATAACAGTTTCTTGGTGCTAGAGAGACCTTCAGATCTCATGTATAAAACAAAATAATCTTGACTATGGATGGCTGATTTTAATAGGGATATATTCCTGAGGTAAATACCATTGAAGCCTATAGACTTACAAGTGCGGACACATATTCTAGGTGGCATGGTTATGGAAAAGACACTTTTGCACACAAAGGTTATCATGCTACGAAAGTGTATAATCACATTTATCTATTTAAGACAGCTCACCATGTACACAATAGTTTTGTAGTGCATGAAGTGTAGTGATTATACTCCGATATTCAATAAAAAAAACATTTCAGTTAAGCATTAGAGTGGCGTGAGACTTGACCTTAACAAATGTAAATTAGCCCCTGCTTAAGTTGTCATGGTCAGGTCTTGGGCTAGGCAGTAAAATCTGCCAGTACTGATCAATAAACAGCAGTGGCAGAGTAAAAGGTTTGTTTTTGCCTGCTGGCTGTCACTAACATGTCCTGACTTCCTGTTATACTTAGAAAGCTACCAGAATAACAGGATGTGTGTTCGCCTCCATTTTCTGAAGGATACAAAGCCTGAAACCTAAATGTATGTCATTAATTAGTGTCTTCAAACCTTAGTAATTTATCTGAAAACCATGGGCTTTATGATGAACATACCAAACATATGAGGCAAAAATCTGGACATTCTACCAAAATACGGACAGCTGAGAGGCATGGAATGTGAATATAAAGAATGGAGTTACCCTGCCTGACAGTGCTCAGTAAGTGCTTTGTGGCTTCAGAAGCTAGCAATACACTTGGCTCTTCTTTTCCTTGTTTTTTCTGTAACTAGTGGGACATGGAGCAGATAAAGCTCTGTGCACTAAAGGAATTATGATCAGATCACCAGTCCTAACCTAATATTATATGTTCTTAATATGGATGGCATCCATGTCTCGAACACATAATAAGTCGGTTAGCATCAGTAACCAGATCTTAATCCTATATATCTTCAGGGAAAGTTCTTACTGCATACAAAATGTGCTGCTTGGAAAATGAGGAGGAGCAAGAGGGTTAAGTCATTTCTGCAGGGGCACATTGTAGTGTATTAGTAAAGCTGAACATGATACAAGCCAAATGTAGCTAAAGGATGAATGGTAACATTTTCTTTTATAACAGACCATTTCACAAGAAGTCAGAAGTCAAAGCACCCTTCTAGTACAGAATCACAAAAGCAAAAAGAAATGCAAACCTATCATGGAAATGACAGCCATTTGCTTGTAAAAACTGAGATTTCATTATATTCAAAGATTTGATGGCATCTTTACCTCTGACCATTCGGACATTTCCCACTGAGGTCCACAAGCTGGGTTTTTGCAGATTTTATATTCTGGTGGTTTGGAAAGCCCGGCTGATTCACACAGCTCACTGTAAACAGAACTATCAAACCCAGGAGAGATCATCTTCCAACATCGAACAATCCTAAACTGATGTCCTTCCCCACAGGTGCGGGAACATTCACTCCAACTACTCGTCTCCCACCTATATTAGAAAAATAAATAGCAGCAGGATTATGAATGGTAGTCCGCATTATTTGTGCAACATTTCTGTTTAAGAGGATATCACTTGCTGTTAGAAATATTAAGGCATTCATGCATACTCATTCATTCATTTATTCCTTCAGTTACTCACTGTTTGCTCTTACATAAATGACTGTTGAATATGTTAAGGCAGAACAGGTATTTCTTTCTGTTTGCTTCATCTACTTACTATAGATATTGAAAATAGACGGCAAAATGTCTTTTTATTACCAGATCAAGTGTTTATATTAAGGTGGGCATGAACAAGCATTGGCTCTTGTAACAAAAGGAAAATTAGGAAAGCCCCAATAGAAAAGATTGTTTTGCCTTTCAAAATAGTTTCATTCAAGGAGACTGTTCTCAGATGCCATTTTACTGAAAGACTTATCAGTAAATCTCAAATAGACAAAATGTCTAACACATAAGGAAGCATAACATGGAATCTGGAAAATGATGTAAACAAATATATTTTATCCACCTACTGCTTTTGTTTTTCTCTGTCATCGCTACTGTCATGATTCTAAGAGCACAGCATCGTAAACATCAAGTTTCAATTGTACTGTCAGGGATGTGCTTACTGCATGAAAAGTACAGTTTTGTACCTACCATAAATGTAGATGTTCGAAGATCCACATTGCTGCAGTCCTTACACTTGGGTAGTCCGCTGTCCTCGGTCGGCCCGAATATCAAAGTATAAGGCTGACGTCGGTCAAGGCGCATTTGACTGACATCAGGACGTCAGGGTACAAATGCGCATGACCGACGTCATATCCTCAGTCTTTTCTTGCCCCAGATGTCAGAAGACCCTAAACATAAAGGTCAAAACCAAAAGACAGCAAACCAACAACCAACCACCCTTGCACTAATTATATGTACAATATAAACAATATACACAATATTTACAACCCCACCCACACAACCACCTCTAACTACAGAGGGGAAGGAGGGAGGGTAAATTGGACTGCAGCAATGTGGATCTTCGAACATCTACATTTATGGTAGGTACAAAACTGTACTATGTTCTTCATCTCACATTGCTGCAGTCCTTACACTTGGGTAGAATCCCAAAGCAGAGGTAAGGGAGGATGGCCAAACTACAAGGAAGCAGGAGCTGCCAAAATGCCCTGCAAAACAGCAGTGGCAAAACCAGCCCTGGATTTAGAGTAAAGTGGTAGGTGATAATGCCTAGAGAAAGTATGCACTGAACTCCAAGTAGCTGCCTCCAAAATATCCTTGGTTGCCACTCCCTCAAAAGGCTGTCGAAGTGGCAGTAGCCCTAGTGGAATGAGGCCTAATCCCAGCTGGAATCTCCTTGCCATGATGGGAATAACAGAAAGCAATGCAAAACCCAATCCACTTAGAAATAGTTTGTTTTGACACAGGCTTGCCCTGAGAACCCAAAGCAAAAGAAACAAACAACTGCTGAGACTGCCTGAACCCTTTAGTTCTGTCCAAATAATATCGCAACTGCCTGTGTACATCTAAAGTGTGCAAAATCTTTTCCCCTTTATTTTGGGGATTTGCATAAAAAGTAGGCAAATGAATAGTTTGGTTTAAAGCCACACTAGAAACCACTTTAGGCATAAAGGAAGGATTAGTACGTAAAGATACCCTATCCTTATGGAAAATCAAGAAAGGCTCAACCGCCATAAGGGCCTGCAATTCAGAAACCCTTCTTGCAGAGGTAATGGCCAACAAAAAGCAGTCTTCCATGATAAATATTTCAACTCAGAAGTAGCTGCAGGCTCAAAAGGTTGTAGAGTGAGTTTCTCCAACACAAAATTGAGATCCCAAGCAGGAGTAGGAGCTCTTCGTGGGGGTCTTATATTTTTTGCCCCTCTAAGAAATTGCTTGAACAAAGGATGAGAAAACAATGGTGGGTCACAATCATAGTGAGCGAAATTGCTGCAGCATGAACCTTAATAGAAGAGAAAGACAAACCTTTGTCCAGTAACTCAGTAAGATATTGAAGAGCCACACTCAAATTAGGCTCAGAAACATCAAAATCTTTTGCTGCACTCCAAAATAAAAATCTCTTCCATTTATCTGCGTACACTTTCCTTGTACTAGGCCTTCTAGCTTCCAAAATAACATTCAAAACTTGCTGAGGAAGTGGAGGCCCACTATGGTTCAAAACAGAATATGCCAGGCTGTTAGGTGCAGTGAGTGAAGCTTGACATTGAGCAAATGGCTGTCCTCCTGTGACAACAGGTGTGGAATCGAAGGCAAAGGCCATGGAGGCTTCCGTACTAGACTTCTCAGTAATGGGTACCAGTGCTGTCGAGGCCAATCTGGAGCTATTAAAATCATCCTTGGCTTGTCCTGTCTGACCTTTAGAAGTACCTTTGGGAGGAGAGGCAGAGGTGGAAAGGCATACACATGAAGATTGCTCCAATTGAAAGAAAGAGCATCCACTCTCCAAGCTGTGGGATGAAACCTTTTTGTGCAAAACTTTGGCAGCTGATGGTTTAGTGGAGAAGCGAACAGATCTATGTCTGGAGTTCCCCATGACACTGTCAATTTCTGAAATACATGAGGATCCAATTTCCACTCGTGGGGATCCATAATTGTCTGCTCAACACATCTGCTAAGGAGTTCTGTGCTCCTGGCAGAAACCTTGCCTGAAGATTGAGCTGTAAACTGAGAGCAGTCTCCCACAAAATCATTGCTTGCCTGCATAGAGGATAAGAATGCGTTCCCCTTGCTTGTTGATGTACCACATGACAGTTGTGTTGTCTGTTAGAATCAACACCTGCCCTGGAAGAAGTAAATCCTTGAAAGCTATTAATGCAAACTGGACTGCTAACATCTCCTTCAGGTTGATATGTAGATGTTGTAGTCTGGCAGGCCACTTGTCTTGTATCCACTTTCCATTTAGATGAGCTCCCCAAGCTTTGTCTGAGGCATCTGTCGTTAAAATCTGACTCGCCTCTGGCCGGGTCACAGAGAGTCCCTTGTTTAGGTGACATTCCTGAGCCCACCACAAAAATTCCTTTTGAATGCAAGGTATTATTTGAATGACAGTGTCCAGATCCTGGCAGTGCTGTGTCCATACATTTTGAGATACCATTGCAGCTTCCTCATATGCAGTTTGGCATTGGGAAGCACCAGAATACAAGATGCCATGAACCCTAAGGCTTGAAGGACTGTCCTTGCAGTCAGCCCGGACTGATGAGATAGTTGATGGAAGTAAAGGGATAGACTCTTTTGTTTGTCCGGGGTTATAAAGGCCATCTGGGATGCTGTATTCAGTCTCACACCCAGAAAGCACATGTCCTGAGAGGGTACTAGACTGGACTTTATTTCGTTCACAGAATACCCCAGGCATCTTAGCACTGCTATCACATATTCCAAATGATGAAGAAGCTCTTCCCTTCCTTGAGCCAGAATCAGGCAGTCGTCCAAATAAGGATAGATCTGTATTCCTTTTAGCCTGAAGAAAGCTATCACTGGAGCCAGAACTTTCGTGAACACTCTGGGCGCAGTAGATAAGCCAAAGGGCAATGCAGAGAACTGATAGTGAGAAGTCCCAGCTCGAAAACGCAGATACTTCCTGCAACTTAGTCTGATTGGAACATGAAGGTAAGCCTCCTTGAGATCCAAAGTTACCATCCAATGATCTTTGCCCAGTAGAGGTAAAAGCTGCTGTAACGTCAACATTTTGAACTTGGGAATGTCCAGATAAGTGTTGAGGGTAGATAAATCCAAAATTGGTCTCCACGTGTTCCCCTTCTTTGGTACTAGGAACAGGCGAGAATAAAATCCTAGGCCCACTTCTGGCATAGGGACCGGCTGTATGGCCCCTATTTGGAGTAACAGAGAAACTTGCTTGTGAGCCTCTATTCTTTGTTGAGGAGGAACGTCTGGCATGCCTTTGAAAGGGGGCAAGGTATGGAAATAAAACCTGTAACCGTGGTGTATGATATCCAATACCCATCTGTCTTGGGTAATTAAACTCCAATTTTCTTTGAAAAGTGCCAACCTTCCTCCCAAAGGTGCTGCCAGACGAGAAGGCTCTGGCAGCTGAAAAGGTAGGTCATTGGGTCTGTTTACGAAAGGACTGACCCCTGCCCTCACGCGAAGACTGTGCAGGAGAACTCCCTGTTCTAGGCCTGAAAGAGCCCTGAGCTCTGCCCCTACCATGTCTAGATCTACCCCTAGACTGAGAATCATAAGAAGGATACGTCCACCCCTTAGTAGGCCAATTTCTACTAAACTTTGGAGGCTGGACCTGCAAAAAATCTTTAACAGTCTGCATAGACTTAGCCTTGTCTTCCATTTTCTTTAAAACTGCCTCAACAGGAGGACCAAACAACACGTCAGATTGTAAAGGAGCATCTAAAATCCTTGTTTTAACATGTTCAGATAAATTTTGATCCCTCAGCCAGGCGTGCCTGCGAAGAACTGACCCAGTGGCAGCCACCCTAGACGAGGCCTGTACAGCATCAAAACCACATTGCAAAGAATGCTTACCCACCTGTTCAGAAACATGTACTAAATCTTGCAACTCTTTACAATCAATACCTTCTGCCAGAGCATCAACCTTAGACTTCAATTGTGAAAGGAGATAGTTTTGGTATTTCAACATGTGAAACTGGCAATTCAAAGCCCTCATAGCAAGAGTGGAAGAAGTATAAACTTTCTTTCCCCATCTATCCAAGGCCCTGGCCTCTTTGTCTGCAGGAACCGGATTCTTAACAACAGAAGCCTTAACACCTTTAGGCCCCTGGCTAACAGTTTCTGGGTCTGCCCTAGGACTCTTAAAAGATACTTATGAGCTTCAGGCACCCTGTAATACCTATCCGGTTTAACAGGAGCAGGAGGCAAAGAATCAGGATTAAGAGAAGCCTCTGTAAAACATCTTCCACTACATCCAAAACAGGAGGTATAGCCAAAGGCCTATGCTGGGGTGAAAACAAAAATTCCCTAAGCCTTTTCCTGGAATCAGAGAAGTCCTGACCTTCCCACTTAAAATGCTCCCTCATGGAATGAAGAGTTTCTGAAAAGAAAAATCCTCAGGAGGAGAAGCAGAAGGAGTAGAATCATCCACATCAGAATCAGAATAAGGAGAGTACTCCTGCAAGTCTTCAGCCGAAGACTCTGAAACATCTGAAGCTTGCTCAAAACTCCCTAGCTCAGGCTCCACCCTAGGTCTCTTATCAGGAGGGGGCATAGAACCCCTAATCAAAGTAATCAAATCTTCTGCCATTTTAAGCATATGCTTCTTGGGTACAGTTCCTGAAGAGCTAGGGGTAACACCAACTGAAGCTAAACCTGGCCTGCCCCTGGGAGAAGCCTTGGAAACAGAAGGAGAGGGCCTAACCACCCTAGGCAGGGAGGGGAGTATAGTAACCTGAGAAGCCCCATCAGCCTGGCCTGCCTCCTGAGAGGCCACATCCTGCAATAACAAAGTCTCTCCCTGGGAACCCAAAGAAACCTCCGGTGGAACCGCCGGCTCCACCGACACCTCTAAAGAACCGGCATCCGGTACTGACGGTTCCTCTAGCCTAGGTTTAACTGCTTTGTCCTTGCGCTTCTTCGAAGAAGTGGGCGTCGGAGCATCCGACGGCATTTTATAATTGCACCGCTTCCCGAAGACTAACCTGGCACAATCTAATCTTCTCTTAATAGTGCGCTTATTGAATCTAGCACAAGAGCGACACCCAACAACGTCGTGCTCAGGCCCTAAACAAGGAATACACAAAGTATGGTAGTCTCTATGCGGTATCTGTTTCCCACAAGAAATACAATTTTTCACTTTTTCTGACATCCGGTAAACCACTGAGGCAAGAAAAACTAAAATATTCCCCAACGGGGTACTTAGCCAACTTTGACTCGGTCTGAAACTCCGAAATCGAACAATTTCAGAACGCCAACCGGCACTTGCAACGCTGCTTCTGCATCGGACCATGCGGCAAAAAAGACTGAGGATATGACGTCGGTCATGCGCATTTGTACCCTGACGTCCTGATGTCAGTCAAATGCGCCTTGACCGACGTCAGCCTTATACTTTGATATTCGGGCCGACCGAGGACAGCGGACTACCCAAGTGTAAGGACTGCAGCAATGTGAGATGAAGAAGATCTTCTCTCACTGAAACTCAGATGTCAGCAGACAATGATTACTGTAAAGTGATTAAAAGCTTTTCATAAAAGTAATATGTATTCCTTGCAAGCATTTTTTTATGTCTTATGTGTTTTCTGATTGTGTATTTTATAAAACGCATTACTGTTACTATTTTAATACACAAAACCTAGCAATTTCTTAAAACAGTATATTGCAATAATGACAACAGCAAGATTATCTTGCGTATCTTTTTCAGTCTTGTACTTTTTAAGTTGTATTTGATAAATGTAAAACGAAAGTGCTTCAGATCACATATGTTTAGGGTGCATGAGCTGAGAGACTGTTCAAATAGTCAAACGCTGAGAAATGTGCTTTGAAAATATATATATGTTTTTCAGCTAACAAATTAAAGCTTGCAATTATATGGCTGTTTATTTCAAGAAAAAAAGCATAGGCCTAACTGACTCATTCAATTACATTATACATAAGCAGAGGTTGACACTATCAAAACATGGACAACCCAAATCATCACATCTGGAATTCATTGTTGAGAAATGTGTTAGCTATGGCTCTTTCACCCAGCAGCATAGTCATTTTTGTTGCCAGAAATTATTTTCAAGGGATACGGATGCAAAGGTGAAATAAGAAACCCTTTCAGAAACAAATACTAGGTACTATACTAAAGCAGATATTTCCCATTTAATTCTTTATAATATAAATCTACAAAATGACAATTTAAATGTATGATTCCCTGATAGGTCATATATCTCCATTCTGGAAAATCCTTGAACTTCCAACCTGTTTTTATAGATAGAGAAATTATTTGTGAACAATATAATACATATCGCCCATATGATACTCTAAGACAAATTTATAGTTGCCATTGACTGATGAAAATATAATGTCCGAGTATGTTAACTTCAACAGTTATTCTGTGTCTTAGTTTTGCCTACAGCATCCTGCAGGGTATGAATGCAATTAAACAAAAAACAAAACAAAAAAAAAAAACATAATTGCCAGATATAACCAGAATTCTAGTTAATAAACTAAAAGCCAAGGAGTCACCAATTTTTTTAGTATCCATTCAGTCATCAATATCAAGCATCAGTAGTATACTAAACACAAACTTTTTTTAATAATTTGTGTATTAACATGGTGACAATTCGACCAACAGAATAGCGACATATGGTATTGGTACAGTCGTGTTGGTAGTGGGGTGGTTTTATTTGCGACCAGGAAGTCTTTTTTTTCAAATGTGCATTTTTACAACTACAGTGTTGTTTGTGAATACATTCATTGATGCATATGTTTAATTACAGTATTCAAGTTTTTAGCATCAGGCATATTGTTTAATCCCCAGCACAGCCTTACGACAAACATCAGATTGTCATTCTTTAGGTTAAGGCTTTACTGCAGGATTAAATAGTAATAATATGTAGGCACTATTAGTATTAAGGTTAGGTACAACATGTACTTCAAAGTTAATGTTAAATTCAGCAATTCCACCAATATTTTAACTATTTTAACAATTTAAAGATTGTCATACATACTTTCATATTATCAAGATTTAGGCATATGTAGATTTTTTTAGCTGGACATTTTTTTAGCTGATAGAATGATTTTACACAATGTTAATACCGCTTTAATATTTAGGAACGGAAATGTTTCACTGAAGCTGGTTTTGGCTCCAAATATATATTATAAGGCATCTTTGTAACAATTATGGTGTTCTGAAGAAGCCCATTTTGATGGGTGAAAGTGGTTAACCGTTGAGATTCATTGGCGTTGTTTGCTGTTTTGCTGTGCAATAAACCATTTATATTTTTTACTGGTGTTGTGGAGCGGTTCTTCTCTGGGCAATATACACACTGTTTGGAGGTGACTGGACACTTATTGGTGACTCCCTGGCTTTTAGTTTATTTGTGGTTGCATTTCTGTGCATATTCAGAATTCTAGTTAAGACCTTCCTGAAATGGTGCCATACCGTATTTCTTCAGTTGGTTCATTAAAAGGTATTTACTACAGAATATACTGCACCTTGGCTGGCATTCTCTTCCAATACAAAGGTCGTGGATGGGCTCAGGACGGGTTGAAGGGTCACAGTTCGATTCATCTACTTCAGTGCCATCATACTGAACACACAGGGCATACGCAGCTGCCACGCCTGTCAAGAAATATAAATGTTTCTGAGTTTCCGTATCACAATTCTCTTCTTATGCTTGCAGAAATGAATAGATGTATTGCTCTGATAATATTCATGAACATGCATAAACAGCCAAGCCATGGCTATCACGCAGTATGATTACTATTTCTTTTTATTTCTTTACAGATGTTGAAGATGTTATAGGTCTAAAAGGAACTCAGTCAAAATTCTGTTTGGCTGATACCAACATTTAACTTACTTAAGAATGGTTTCTCCTTGAAAGGCTTGACCAGAATAGAGGAAGATCAGCTATTCTACCTTTATTATTCTAGTTTTCATTTATAACATCAAGCTGAATCTATCTAAAGTTAAACTAAAACAAATATAAATGAAACAGGGTTTTTTAGAATACATAATTAAGACTCTACACTCAGATGATATTCAAGTCATACTATGTCATTACAAACTGCTACAGATAACATAAATTAGAAATTTTCTATTTTATGATTACAAATTTATGCTCATAGATTCAGTTTCATTTATAGGTTCAGATGTCCTTGACTGCAATAACACCACATCATTATTTTCTCATCACGTGTATAAGTATGTATCTATCTACGTATACACAGGTTCATGAAATGTAACTAAAGAGCACCATTATCGATGTAAAACAAACTGAAAACTATCGATCAAAAACAAACTGAAAAATATCAATCAAAACCAACCGAATAACTTGTATAGCACAAGCATAGATAAATAAAACAGCACATGCAACCCACCACATCAACCTACTAAACAGAAAACAAAATACAAATGTAATAACAATAAAAAAAAAAAAGCAAAAATATTAAACAAAAAGTCAACATTCAGCTCACATAAAAAACACTTCTAATATTTACACCAACCACAAAACTGAAATGCAAAACTAAAACTCACAGTATATATACACACTCACATACATATACATAGATAGAAATATATTTACATGTATAAATAGGTACAGATACATAGATCTATAATACATACAAATGCATATGCACAGACACACACACACACACACACACACACACACACACATATATCTATCTCTCTCTCTCTCTATATATATATATGGTTTCACTTCTAACCATCAAAATTTCAAAACATCGAAGTTCAGATCATCGAGACAAGAACATCGAATTTTGAACCGTCGAAGGTTACAAGTGTAACCAAAAAAAAAAAAATAAAAGAAAAATAAATTTTAACAATTGTATGCTTTAATATTCCAACTCCGAGACCACACAACAGTGGAATAAAGGGAAATCTCAGGTTTAGCACTATATGCAGAAGCGCTAAACGGGAGATTTTCCGTACCCTATCTGTAGTGCCATCACATAGATGACACATAGACACACAGTATGCAGGGCACCTTGGTGCTTTGCAAAAACACAAACATTCTCCCACCTACACTTAGCTATTTCTTCCCCTTCAACGTTTTCAAACTCGATGTTCTGGTCTCGATGATCTGAACTTCGATGTTTTAAACTATATATATATATATATATATATATATATATATATATATATATATATATATCTACTTCACATAATCAAACATCCAAATGCTTGACTTTCATATGGTTGAGACCGGGAGCACTACAGAATCCTGAAAGTCCAAAATCCTGAGACCAAAATCCTGAAAGTTCAAAATACTGAAAACTCAAAATACTGCAAACTCAAAATCCTGAAAACACACAGGAAATCAGCACTTACTATATTCCAGCACAAGTACATACAGAAACATATTAACCTTCAACTATATGCAGGGGGTTCCAGCTCCCCTGCACCCCCTGCTACTTAAATATATCAACTCCAAGATTACACTTTACTGCACTAAGTGCAATCTTGGAGTTGATACATTTAAGAAGCAGGGAGTGTGGGGGCTGCAGGGAGGCTTGCCCACATGCTTATACTTGGAGAACAGTAATATACTTTGTGTTTTATTTGTTTCTGTATGTAATTGTGCTGGAATATAGTAAGTGTTGGTATCCTGTGTGTTTTTAGGATTTTGAACTTTCAGGATTTTGGTCTTCAGGATTTTGGGCTTTCAGGATTCTGTGGCACTCCCTTGAGACCATATGATAGAACATTTGAATGTTCAAAAATGTGAAAAAAAAAAAACTAAACAGTGCTAGCAGTTTGGTTTCGTCAAAGGGAGGTTGTGCCTACTGGACTTCTTTAAGACAGTCTCTAAATCTCTGGATGAAGGCAAAACTGTGCATATTGCCTATTTAGACAAAGCGAAGGCCTTCGGCACCATCCCCACCCAGGCTTCAATGATCAACTTACCTAACTGAATGTAAACCTGTATATAGTTAGATGGGTTGCAAACTAGCTCACCAATAGAACGCACACAGTTAAAATGGAGGACTTTTCATCCACTTTCAGTTCAGTAATCATTGGAGTACCACAGGGCTATTTGCTTGGGCCCCTACTGTTTGGAATTTACTTTTCTAAAGTATAGGCTAAACAAAAGTCATGCGGCTAACAGATGTTGCAGATGACTGCAAGCTGGGCATGATCATTGAAATCCCTACTGACATTGTCACCCTTCAGGAAGGTCTTACTCAAACTAACAATTGGTGCCAATGTCACAGGCTCAAGCTAAATGCCAAAAAGTGCATCATCATCCCCTTTGGCAAGGGAGACATCCCTGCATAAGTGCTGCATTAATAACAACATCTTAAGTACCCAATCCATGGTAAGAGATCCAGGCACACAGGTTGAGAGCAACCTCTCCTTCGACCATCATGCTTCCACATTGCTATGGAAAGCCTTTTACATTGCCCATCTCATCAATAAGGGCATTACCTCTAGGAAAAAAAGAGGTCATAACCCCCCCTGTACTCCTCCCTTAGTAGAGAAATTATAGAATACAATGCGCCCTTTGGTATGCACCTCACCAGGCACCTCCAACAATTGGAGAGATCTCAGACATACCTCACAATGAAAATTCAAGGTGTACAAAACCTGCCCTATGCCGATAGACTAAAATCCCTGTTGCTATAATCTGTGTCCCACAGACTACTCAGGGCTGACGTCTGCCTAGCCATTAAGGCAAATGCAGACCCCACCCTGATGGAAATCGTGCACATTAGCAAGACAAATGGTACTCACTGCACTCGCTCTAGTGACCACAACATGAGAAGTGACATTAGCAGAACCTACTGGAGAGACAGGTTCATCTCCCGAAGGCTCCCCCCTGCTTCCAATCTTAAAACCAAGCCCTTCACTGACCCTCTTCAAACTTAATCTAGATAATTGGATGGGGAAATCAGAAATCACCCCTGGGGTTTTACCTGAGTCAATTCTAGACAGAGAGAGCAGGTGTTGAATCAGGTCTACTAATAGCATCACTAAAAGAGGGAAACACTTGGCTAGGCTTGTAAGAGCCTCAGAGCCATTAGCCTAGTAACCTCCTATGATCCTATAAATACTACTCACTCACCTACCACAGGCCTACTCTTTATTCTACCTGCTGAAAACTAACAGACTATCAACTAAACCACAAACCATACCACATACACGCATCTTAAAACTGAATTTGACAAACGTGCCATTCCAATAACTCAAAAACATAAGTATCTTTCATATGTATATTTGTGTGTATATGTATATATAGATATAGATATAGATATAGACACGAATACACACGCACATAAATTATTTTTGAAGGAAAATAATGACGGACTTCCTCAGATTATGAAGAGAAATAGGAGGGTGTTGTGTAATGTATCTGTCACTTTTTACTCCTAGTTAATTTTAGTGATAGACTAGCTCTCTAGCAGTACATTTCAAGCGTAGACTTTAAACTACTGAATTGGAAACTGCTCTATAAACATGGCAGAGATCACTTTTATTTAATCTATAAGAAACAAAATATGACAATTTCTGAAGGCTGGACTGCACAGCTCAAATTTTCCCACCCTTTAATTTTTCTAGTAAACCAAAGCTGCCACCATGCTTAGTTATACCTCAGTGTAAAACCTAAATTTACCAAAATATTGCTGCTGTCAGACAAGACACCAAATGGTTCAGAAACTAGATGTAAAATAGAACCTCTGCATTAAGTGCTCCATATAGAAAAGTAATGCAGTTATACCATGGCCGATACACAAAAGAACCCTTTGTTTTAAATGAAAAGTATTTGGTATTATAATCTATAAATTTATTAACTGGAAAAATAATGTAATATTTCAGGCTGATTTTGTGTATCACAAGGTTTCTTGAATAGTCATTTAGACTTTTAGACTTACTTTGGTTTTCAGATGTTTCAGATTTCTTCCTTGAACCTCCTTACCATTTCTTCTTAAACATCTGATTACCTGAATTTTGTTGAGACTATTTATTCTGCTTTTTTTTTTTTTGCCAAACTGGATGAGGAGAGAAACATCCTTTGGACAATTTGAAAAGGACCACTCCCCACTGATTACACTTTTTGGTCACCTCAGCAGCAGGGGAAAAACATTGAATTTCTATCCAAGGGAGAATTTAAAACCTCATTTTAACATCATCTGAGTGGTTCTACGAATGCATCCAGTCAAACCTCCTCAAAAGACAGACCTGGAAGAAGTATCACCAGATTCATTTACTCACTGCACACAATGAGCAGTGACCTGTGCAAGAGAAAGAACTAAGTTATTTAAAGAAGATGTTCCTCACAAGATGAAACTGCAGATAAAACATTCCTCATCCTCTCACAGTTTGTCAGAACAAACTTTAACATATGAGCATGACAACTCAAAAGTCTGGAAATCAAAGATGCAGAAGTCTGCACTTTTTTCCCTGTATCTATTCAAGTTTCTCCCACGCTTATCAGAAAGACTAGGACTGGAGCCTCTTCAGGAAAATAGGAATTCCTCTTTCTTTTATCAGAAACTACTTTACAAGAAGGTTCAACAGCCTGAATTAAACCCTGAGCCAGACTACTCCTATCCAAAAAACCTTGAGGAGGAGGAGATACCTGCCTGATTTTCTGTTTCGTTTTGACAGGAAAAAAGAAGCCAACCATGTTACTAATAATAGCAGGTACTTCCCCAGGGATGAACACAGCATTGTGACACAGTAGGGAATCCTTCCCTGTTTTCTCTCTCAGGACCAACAAGAGTGGCTTTCCCTTGCCTACTGAGGGGACCACAGCATTTGCAGAGGGAGTGGCTAACCTCCAGTCCATAGTGGCTGTAGGTGGTACACGATAGGGAGCCGGGATAAAATATGAGGTCTTAGGTGCAACAAATGGCTACAGCAGCATCATCCATCTGTGGCTGAGGCAAATTGCTAGCCTGCTGTGATGCCAAAGACTATTTGCACAATTTTTTTCTGTTTGTGGCTGGAAGAAGGACCTTCTGTGGGACCAGTAGGCTGTTTCATGGTCAAGCTGAAAACAGTGCTTTATTCCCAGGGAAGACAAGCAGCAATTGCTGGTAAACATTACCAATCCATAAACGTTATTTACTTTTTTATTAGAATAAAAAAAAAAAGTAGAAAGCACTTTAAAACACTATACCAGCCCTACAAAAAAAATAAACACAATTTCTCCATAGAAAAATGTTTTCAGTTACTTTAAACTGACAGGAAAAATATGAGTGCTCCTTTTAAAACTATGCTACAGTTGTCAGACAGTCCATTAAAATTAAACACTCATACCTTTAAAATAACTTTTCTGAAGAGTAATACAACACCAACATCAACAAATTAAGAAAAAGGAACCCCCCCCCCAAAGGGATCTGATCTGCGCACAGGCCATCCGTCAATCCTTGAAGGTCTCACAGGAGCAGGTGGCAGTAAAGCTCTGAAGGGCTTCATGCCCAAACTTGTCTTTTATCAGCTCATCTTGAGCTGCATAACAGTTTGGGTGCATGGAAGGTGCCTTGAAGCTTTGAAAGCTGGACAGCTGTTGTATCCTTGACAGGATAACCCATATAGTTAAAGCTACTGCAGCAATAATTAAGTCGATGATGATCCATTGTTCAGCTTTCCTGAAAAGTCTATTCTGTCAAGATAATACTTGAGCTGCCTATGTATGTTCAGAGATTGAAGAATCCTTTCTCCGTGTTTTTTTATTTTCTGAAAAGAAGAAAGGGATATGGATGGTTTGGCTTAATATCAACTCTAACAACTTTAATTATAAATGAAAGATTTGTTGTCAAAGAAACCCTGTTTTTATGGAATACCAAATAGGACTAGCCCATCATAAGAGCGTGGAGCTCACATACTCTTCTTTCAGATGTCAGGGCAATCCATAACAATGTTTTCAAAGTAATGAACCATGAATCAGCCTTATGAGCTGGTTCAAAAGGAGCCAAAGTTAACTTTTCCAAAACAAATTTCGGATCCCATGCAAGTATCACCTGTTTTCTAAGGGGGAACAAATGTAAAAATCCTTTAAAGAAAAACTTGACCAAAGACTGAGACAAAAGGGAAGGAGTCATACCCAGACATGCTGAAATGACTGTGGATAATAACTCACAAATAGTGTAAAATCAGTGGAACAGAATGAATGGCTCTGGGTCTTAATGCAGGACTGACTTGCACATCTTTTCCATTTGCCAGTAAAAGATTTCCTAACAGAATGTTTCTTTTCCTCCTTTAACACTTGCTGCATGTTCTCTACAAAATGTTGCCAAAAAGTTATCAAAATTAAATCATCTAAGCAGTCAGTTATAGTTGTTTGAGGATGAGAATTATCAAACACTCCTTGCCTTATGTGAGTAGTTGTAATTTGTGAGGAAGCTTGGGTAACTGTCCTTGGCCAAGTCCATCAGAGGGGCGAACCACTGTTGCCTGAGCTAGAAGGGAGTCACCAGAATGATTTTTTGAGAGACCTTCTGAATCTTTGCAGTGACTCTTGGTATCAATGGAAATGGTAGAAATGCAAACAAGAACATTCCCATTCTAAGGAATAAAAAAAATGGTTTCCAGGCCCACTTGCAAAGAATCCAGGAGCAGAATATCTTCAGTTGTGTCTTTTGAAAGGAAGGAAACACTCTACTTGAGGAGTTCACCACAAGTGGATCAATTCATAGAAGACCCTCTCATTCAACTTCCTTTCTTGAGGTCTATCCTGGTCCTACTCAATTTGTCTGCCACAACATTTTACTCTGACAAAATGTAAGAAGCTTGGAAGGTTAAACTGTGCTAATTTCCTACCTCTCAAGCTATCATAGCCCACCTGCACTGGAGGTAGGATCTGCTACCTCGTGTTTGTTTATGTACCACATCATTGTGGTGTTGTCTGTGATCACTTGCAGTGGTCCAGGAGACTACATATTATGCAGAGAACAGAGAACATGAACAGTGGCAAAGCATTACTTTGACAGTGGTATGCCATGGCGTGTCCAGTTCATTCCAATGACCATGCACATCTATCCCTTGCAAAAAAAAATGCATCTGTTGTTACAAAGTGTACATGGGTAACCAAAGAAAAGGGGAGACTTGAATTCAAGGATATCTGGCCTTTCTACCAAAGCAAGCAACTCTATTTTCACAAAGCTCTACAGTGGAATCGGAAAAGTCAGGAGTTGAAGATATTTGAAACTTATTGTTTTCAGAAACCACTGAATGTTTCTCATATGTAATCTGGTAAAGGGAATAACAATAAGAACCACTCAAGCCATGAACCTGAGTATCCTGAGATACTGTGTCCCAGAAGTCTGAGGCTGAATGGAGAAGCTCAGGAACAATTCTAGCTTCAGGTCCACATTCTCATAAGGAAGGAATGCCTTCTGCCTGTATGTTGCCTTGAAATCCTAGACTGATAAGGAGGCTTCTCACCCATATAAAGGACTAACATTTTCAGAAAGATACTGCAAAGATAAGTAAGCCATCTAAATAAGGGAAACTATGAATATCCTGGCATCAGTGGGAGCTTCTCAATTTATGAAGTCCCTTGAAGCAGGAGATAATCCAAAGGTTAATGCAGAGATCTGACAGTATAATACAGAAGAGACAGTTCTAGAAAACTTCTGAAATCTGTGGCAATAAGAATGTGATGATATGCATCTTTCAAGTATGGAGTTACCAAAAAAACTTAGAGGATGAATAAGAGGTTTCAATATTTGTAGGGACAGCATTTTGAATTTTCACAAACAGGTAGAGAAAGACAGGTCAATAACTGGTTTCCAAAAGGGTCCTTCTTTGGCAACAGAAAAACCTTTGAATAAAAACCTTTCCACATGGATTTGGGAGAACTGGTTCTATGGCTCCCACAGAAAGCATTTGGTTGATGACAGAGGGAAATCTCCTGAAAAGGAAGGAGGTTTTCCGAGTGTCAGCTGTAATCCTCCTGAACAACTCTTCATACCCATTTGATTGGGAATTATGTGCTGACAAAAGGAAAGGTGAAGAAACAGACTCTGGGACAGGTTTAAGGTTGTGGCAGGGTGGGAAAGAGGAATATGGCAATGGTCATTCAGTATTACTGGCCTGACTGTTTTTTTCTGAATGGTTCCCTCCTTTTCTTCAAACCTTCCTGACACTTTTCTTTGTATTTCTGTTTATTTTAGAAGCCTGTTAAGGCTGTTTTTGTCTTATTTTTTGTAAAAAAACCTGAGTTTACAGCAAAGGTTTTAGGAAACTTGGAGAAGGGCTGAAAAATCCATGTTAACACCCTTAATCAATTTCTCTCCTTCGTCACTGTTGTTGTACCTGTGTAGCAGAAAGACCCAACAAAATCTCTTTGTTGGAAGGAGAATTATAAAGTTTAAATTTAACATCTTCAGAAAACTTCTTTGTACACACCCAAGCAAAACATATCATAACAGCAGCAGAGTCTACTGCCCTGGATGCAGAATCAGTGCAGTTATAAGAACACTACAATGAATGTTTAGTTATCTGGGAAACAGCAGCAATTAAATAACTGAAAGAGGACATACCTTCTGAAGAGTAAAAATTGTCAGCAATGCTCCTTGTTTTATTGAAAGAAACCAATGGATACTTTAAAGTGTGAGCCTGATTATTAAGAATTCTAAAGGCTAAAGTGGCAGAAGAATAAATCGTCTTCCCAAATCTATGAAAATCTTTCCCAAAGTTGCCAGGGTACAGAGGGATTAGCATCAATTTATTTGTTGTTGTTGCTGCAGCAGGATCTGAGAAAGAATTGGCTACATAATCACATCTTTGATGAGAAAATACATATTTATAAGACTGAGGAATTTTACAGAGCCTATATACCTTTTTATGGGCTGCAGGTTGACTGTCAGGAATACTGCAGGCAATAACAACAATACCCCCCAAAGATGGTAAAACAGAAGTAGTCCCAGACTGTGAAAATTCAACTTGTAATAAATCATGCCATTTCTTCAAAGAAGCTGAGAAATTAATCTGTTCCCAATGAAACATCTTATTCATCCTGTAAATAGTTTCAGAAAATGAAAATTCCTCCATGGCAGCCTCTGAAGAAAACCTTTTCGCACAGATTGAGGTAGTTAGGCAGAAAGATTAGAAGATGGCCTTTCACAATATCTTTCCTGATCACCAGTCAAAGAATCCTTAGAAAGTAAGGAAAATTACTTATTTTTTACACAAAAAATCAAGTCACTCTTACAGGTTGCAATGCCTGCAATAAACTTATATTCAAAGCAATAACCTCTTCCTTAGCTGTAGAAACACAGTCAGAGGAAGGTAAGTGTTTAACTTTCTGTTTATCCTTAGAAGGGGCTGAGCTCATGGATGGTCCTTTACCCCAGGTACCAGGTGTTTTAGAGCAGCTATGCATGGATGTACCCCTTGATAACTACTCTGAGACTGACAAGTGTGGCTTTCTATACCCAGCAAGGGCATCTGAACAACTGCAGAGGATGCGGTTGACCCTCAGCCCATGGTGGCTGAATAGGCTATACCTGAGACATCTAGAGAGAAAAACGTGAATAGTCTGAGGGACCAGTAATGGCCAAAACAGAATCATCCAATAGTGGGTGAGGCATAGACTAAGCCCAGTGTGTTTACACAAAATCCCTGGAAGCTTTCTTTTTGTAGAGTCCATAAGAAAGTAAAAACAATGGAATGCTATGCAGTTCCATGTTTCTGGTAAAAAGGAGCCTGATTCCTGGTTAGTGTCGCAGGAATGAGTCAGCAACAACTAAGGTGTCAAAAGTAGTATTCACAAGCAGAATACTCGACAATACCAAAACACATTTGCCCCCAATAAAACACAGTAAGTCCTACAAAATAAGCATGTTTGTCTGCAAAAAGTGCTTAAGGAAACCACAAACAGCAAATACTAAAAATAGAAGGTAAACAGAATGTCAGACCAGCCGTTCTCAAGACAGTCCTGTAAAACATACATTTTGCCTTCAAACAATAATGCTTCTCAGATAGATCGGTCCATTTTTCACAGAAAATAACATATCGCGGAAGGTTCCCCCAAAGTAACGGAAAGACATTAGCCAACTGCTGATCTTTTGATGCTTGCAAGAAAAGCGCTAAGGGTGACAAGAAGTACAGTAGTGTTTGGCGCTCAGGCTGCTGTTTTTCTCTACTTGGAGCTCATGCAACCAGCAGCCTGGGCACTGGTGGAGAGATGCCAAGGCTTTAGAAGACTGGCCAGTTTTTGTAATAGGAGGATATAAACTATATAGCTTAGGCTACTGCAGCAGTGATTTATGAATGAACACCCTAAAACAGGTAAGTATCTTGAGAAATCATTTAAAACAGCATGGAAATATTACTCTACAGATATGGAAAGCTATTTAAAGACAGTACCTGTAGTGCAGGTGGAACTGCAAGGTTCAAGAGAGGAAAGCTTCCAACGATACATATCAACAGAGCTAACACCAGGACCTTTCTTGGGGAATTTCTGTCTGTTCCTGTTCAAAAAGCAAACGATACATTACAACAGAACTGATATTTTTGGACTAAACACTGCAACAAACTTATTGTGTGAACATACCTGTCCTGTTCCCCAAGTAGAATCCCAAGCCTGGTTAGAATCAGAGCTTCCGCTGTCTAGAAATAGAGAGAATGGGATAAAGGTACCCATAACAGTAACAGTGCAGAAGTTAACAGTCAGTACGTTTCACTTTCAGCTGTCGCTGCTTATACAGTGGACTAAAAGGTGCAGCAGCTGTTTGTGCTACAGTTATTACACTTCGCATGCTCTTTTGTTTAAATCTTTAGTTAAAATATATATTTTTGACAGATCTGTGTTTGGGTTATAGGAGGACATTTTATTGGCACTGTGGTCATACTAGCTCAAAGATGCACACATTGCTGTGAAATTGGGTATAATTAATATAGTTTTCAAATAAAATAAGTGAGTATAAGCCTGATATTTTATACGGTCAGCATATGACTTCTAGTAGGATACAAAGGTATCACAAACTTGAGGTACTATGGAAACTTAACTACCTGCATTTTTATTAGCATGAAGTTCATGCTCTTTACACACCATTCTTAGGTGATATGTTGTGCTTAAAATACGTTTCCGTGTGTGATATAAAAAGATAAAATGTTAAGAATTGTTTAATACTGCTTACACATTTTCTTGAAGCTCTTTACAACAGCTCAAGCATAATATCTCAAGCGGAAAGTTGTTCATTTCCTGTTGTTCACTTAACAGAGAAACAAGAGTTTCATCTTTCTAAGAAATTGTTTATCGTGTGCCTATATTTTAGACTCCAGAAAAAGTCCAAGACTTGCATCCCATTCCCTGCCTATGCTAGTTTTCCTCTGAGATGCAATGACCTCAGAGTGAAAATAAAGCAAAGGAGGTCTTGGGGCAAAACCATCACAGGCTTAGTGGAGGGGGAATTGCCCTTTGCAAAAATTTTCCCTTTTATGGTTGTAATTTTCTTATGATATGATGAGCTCAAATACATATATTTTGAAAATGTGTGTACTGTAGCATTTACATGATAGTTGTGCTAAGCTATCATGATCTGCATTTAGATATTTTTAGGAAACATAGTTTACCTGTTAAAAATATGCGGTCTTATGACAAATGCATATTATTTCAAAGATCATGAGGAAAATAAAGTATGTAATGTATAATTTATTTAAAGCAGTGTGTTTGAGCATGCTTAGGAATGTCCTCCATGATTTCTCTTATGATTGTCAAATTCATTTAAGAAACACAAGCCTTTCAGCTCTACTGTCAATGCATACACCAGTACAATTTATACAGAAAAATATTTCAGTTATCTGTCATATTCAGTGCCATGATATTTCAGCTATTAGCCAAATTATTTTTTGAGCATACTGCACCTTTATTGTCATATTAAATCAATAAGGATAAGCTCTAAAATGCCCCTTGATTAAAAAAAAGCTAATACTAAGTATAGCTGCAAGATGTTGGTTTGCTTAATCAGAAATAGCTGCCCTTTAGCTAAATAAGATAGCTCAGCTAATATAATTTCTAGGTAGCAGAAGCTCTGTGGTTTACCTTGTTTGCTAATCACGGTGGCCTTATTTCATCAATACTCATTATAGTTATAAACATACAATTTTACATGTCCAGAGCTTCTTGTATGAAACACCAAAGTCAAATAATAAGCAAGTAGTAAGAACATTAACTGTCTCATGACATGGAAGCACAAGATCTAAAGAAACTTTAAAATAAACAGAACTGGCACTGTAACTCTTGCATTGTAAGATGTATAATTTGGAAGAAAACAGGGCTAGTCATTGGTTGAACGTTGGATTCTGCTTCCCTCCTCATTGGATGAAAAGAAAACTTCATGATGCAGCATGTGTTCTGAGTGGCTGAAATACCAGGAATCTAAATTATGAAACTTTACTTCACATATCCTAATTATAACATGAGCAGTAAGGATTGTTTTGCAGGATTTGTCCGGACAGATATGAAAGAGTACTACCAGAAAGGGTGCCTTGCAGAATCCTTCAGAAAACAGGATCATTTACATGTGAAAATACCAATTGTTACTGCAAGGGCAGAATTCCATGGAGGAAGGTATACTGTAAGTCAACAATAGAGGAATGAATTACAGATTGTGGCTCTAGTGAAAATATGTTTCTTATATCTTAAAGGTTGTGTTGGGGAAGCAGTGCAGAGTTCTGAACTTCTTAGACAGAAATCTACACTATGAAGATTTACTGAAAATGTGTTTATTATATCTTAGAGAGTCTGCCTGGGATGGTAACCTACAGATGGATGAAGACTGAATTCCTAGGTCTCATTTGCCCAAAATTCAATCTGCTGAAGACCGGAGCTTCTCCACAGAAAATAAACACCAGCAAGTTGTGCCAACAGTGATACCCTTTTGGGGATAACTTCCCCCTTCGTCAAGCTGGGATGACCATGAAAATAGTATAAATAAGTTTGGGGGCAGCATCACGGTGTACAGGGGGCTTGCCCCTAAAAAACACTTAAAAAAGTGTTTTTTTCAGACTTTTTTAAGGAGACTACAGTTTAGGGATTCCTTTCCTCAGTGGAATGAACTTAATTCATTCATAGTGGAACCACCTGGGACACCATGTATGTTTGTCATGTTTCTTGTACAGGCAAGAACTGTAATAATGCTATATAGTCACATAAAATATTAACTTTGATAATAAAGAATAATAAAAACATGTAATTTATCAAGTCTGCTCACTTTCCTACCACTTAGATCAGCTGCTAATCCAATACAATAAATTAAATTAATTAGAACAGCCTACAAGGTCATCCAAATTGCTTAGGATAACCAAAACGTTATCCAAGTGCTAGGCCATCATAGCTGCTACATTTAGACATGTGTGTACATAGAAGATAGGCGTGCAAGCCTCTTTCTACATGTTAATTTATGAGGTCTTTTTTTACATTTTACTTTTCCTTATCAAAATCATGTTGTCTGACTAGTCAGTGATTTCAAATGAGTATTCACCTTGATGCCTGTATCCTTCTTTATCAGACACAGCCATTATGTATCTGTTTCTTAAGTTAATGACACTACTCTTACTGATTCAAGTACATTTGCCTCTTCTAGAAGCTGGAAAACTGTCAGCATTTCTTTCATGAAAAAAATACTTGCTTGATTTCCTCTAACTCTTCCCGCAACTTCACATTATCCAAATTATTGGTACACAACTCTTGAAATACAACTATCAGAAGTACTCACAACTGACAGTCTTGAAAATACTGTGCTTTACTGAACCTTGCAGTAACTTAATGTTAAATAATATTTGTAATATGTTGCATGAAGTATAACCTAACACCTATCTGATGATCTTAATGAATATAACACAATACAATGCATCACTTTTTATACTGTGCTTTGGAGTGTGTTCTGTTATGTTTGTAGTGAGAACTCTAAAGATGTGTTACCTAACAGGTCTGATGAAAGTACACTATAATACTCGACAAAACCCTGAATGTTAATGTTGTTATAATGGCAAAAGGACTTCATGTAAGATGCTTATGAGATGTCAGTGGCATAATGCAAGCACTATCTCTTGTGTGTTACCTGTGTCTCCCACCACCCATGCGCCTTTCTTAATCACGAGGTTAGTGGGTCAAACAATTAAGGAGTTTGCCAAACAAATCACACCAACTCTGCATATACTAAATTAAAGGGAAAGATTTTATGGACAATCTCTATTTCCCCTCATTCCAGTTTAAATCCCTCCCCTTTGTGTGTGGTAGCAGTGCTTCCCCACCCCTCTTTCTCAATGAATCACGCTGTTAGAGTTTTAATAGTTAAGGAGTTCACCAACAGATTTATACAGTCTACTAACCTAAGTAGAAAACATCTAAAAACAATTTCTACTACTTTCATTTTACTTTGAAGGACAAACCATTTCAAAGTAAACTGGGCTTTGGAAACTCTAAAATACTTATAAATAAAAGAAGAATGATTTTTGTGTTATTGTCACTAACTTTCCTAAGTCAAAGGATTAGCTCACCAAGACAGATACACCTTTTTGGTTGGCTTTGACCATTAAACAGACTGCTATTAACTAAATAGGGCCATGTGAATCCTGAATGACCGGGCATATTAATTTCAGTTCCTTAAGAAAAAAACTTTATCATTTGAATGAAATCACCAAACCAAATGCTGAGGTGTACTTACAGAGAATGAAGCTTTTCATAGACCTGATCTGTGTTGTACAAAGTTTATTGGAGTCTTACCTGTTCTGCTCTACCCTGCTTTACCTGGCTGTGCTTCACTCAACTACTCTAGTACTTTTCACCCACCACACTTATCTTATAATAATCTACATCCCTTTCTAGATCAATGTGTCACTATATTGAAGGACACCAAAGCATTTCTACAGAATTTGTATATACAAACATGTAACCTACATACTGATTACTGGTTTGTGACCATGGACATAGAATCTTTATTTACCATCATTCCCAATGAATGGCGAAATATCTAGTATCAGGAAGTTTCTGAACAGTAAGAACCGGAATGACAGATTATTTTTCTGCAAGAAAATTCACCACATCTTGAAGATTGGTGATCATTTCAGCATGGGATCTCAGGGTTTATAAGGCTACCAAGCCATAAAGCCATTTCTGCCATGTGTGGACCCACCCTTGGGCCTTATCTCTCTCTTCAGGAAGGACCAGATGAATCATACCAGGCATAAATTTATGAACACCTACCCAGTTGCACATCTCCTTTTTAAATATCAACAGTGTGTCATGCTGCTCAACTTGGAGAGGATATATGTTTCAAAGAAGGGGTGGAAGAGCGATGTGAGAAATCTACCCCTCCACATTAATTTATTTATTTGTTAAATCTCTGGTCCTAGTGTTAGATAAACTGTTTGACTTCTTGAGATATGACAGTTCTAGAACTAATGGATCTCTTATAGCCCTATAAGCTAGACATTGGTCAGCCTTAAGGAATCTATATGAAAAGGGGCATGGTACTCAATGATGGGACAAATCAAGGTGGTGAGAATTTCCTTTGATCTGGAAGAAATACCTTTTTCTATGAACAGTGCAAGGTAAAAGGATTTTCTAGCCACCATTGCAATATGATGGTCAAATGTTAGGGAGCGGTTTATGAGAGTGCCTAGGTCTCTCACAACCTTTTCATTTTGAAGTGATAGGTTATCTGTGCTATAAGCTGGAGCTACCTGGTGCTTAGCAAGTGCTACAATGCTGTGCCTTTTGGCAATGAGATGGAGTCCATTTTAGTTCACCATCTATTGCAAGTGGAAGCTCCTGCTGGTATTCATGTATGTCAGGGGGGGACTTGATTACTTCAAGCTTGCAATCATCCACAAACTTTGATAACCAAAAATCCTTACTTGATGATTGCAAATCTGAGAAGCAGATGCTTAACAACAGAGGTCCAAATTCAAATTCCTGCAGAATTCCACTGATCAACTTCATGTTCTCAAAGAACTCATACCAAACTCTTATTATGTGAGTCCTGTCTCTAAGCTAGTTGGCCAGACAACTATATAAATGGGTCAATTTGGAACTCCTTTGATTTGCTTTTTATATTTGCTTGTGGTATGGAATGCTTTGGCGAGGGCAAGGTACACTGAGTCAGCAGTTTGTCCATGGTCTACAGCCTGATTGACCCTCTCTCAAAGAAGTTCACAGGATTCATTAGACAGGATCTGCCTTTGACAAAGCCAGACTGCTGGGGGTTGAGTCTGATAAGATTCTTTTTTTACTACTTTTTTATTAAAAGTTTTAAAATCCAATTAACAATGTGAGACATTAAAAACATTTAAAACAAGTTATAACTATAAAAACAAGAGCTCATACCAACCAATAATATCAGCTATTAATGTGTTTATATCACGTTATTGAAAGATGAAAATAGTAAACAAAATTTAATCGGCCCCAAAACATCTAAACATGAAAATATTGAACATTCAGAACACCAAATTTTTTCCCATGGAAAAAATTTGCTGCTCTGAAACATATACACACAACACAAGCACATCAAACAGCAACCACACACACACTTAAATTCCTATATCTAATGCTACACTAAACCAAACATACACTACAATCTACCCACTTACCTTAACCCAAACCCTAACCCTAACGTCCATCACTATCACACACTCACCTAACTTGTGCCCTAACCCTAACTCACTTAAACTGCCCATAACCCTAAAGTCTGTAACTATCGCACACATGCCTAACCCGCGCCCTAACCCTAACTCACTTAACCCGCCCCTAACCCTAACATACAATTGCACACTTACCTGAACCCAACCCATAACTTTCCACCACAGCGCTAAGAATAGCGAAGCCACAGAAACAGCCAACCGAATTCTTTCCTGAGGAAAGAATTTGCTGTTCAGCAGCTTCGCTATTCTTAGTGTTTGCTGAATAGTGTTCAATATCAGAACATTCAAAGTTTTAATACGCTGATGTTCTGATATAGACCCACTATTAACAGGGGAGTCTACTAAGCAATAAAAATATTAAAAAATTTTAATTAAACTTTACTTTTTTAAATATTATCTATTTTTTTCTAACAATTAATTAAAATTAAACCAGGCATTATAGTATGAGGTGTCTCTGTCCGTTCTTCTCTTGATTGTAGCTAATTCAAGTTGACATACATTACTTACAATGTTTTTAAATTCTTTCAAAGTAGGAGTAAAGTCATTCTTCCACTTAATGAAAATAACCTTTCTAGCTAAAATTAATATACTCCAAAGAAGAAGATATTTTGTTCTGGTAACATATCCAGAAAGTTTTACATTAAATAAACCAGAGAGTTAGTTAACTTCAATTTATCTTTAAAAATAACTTGTAATAAAAATACATATTTTCCCAAAATGGTTTGAGCAATGTACAGTCAAAGAACATATGTGCCAATCAGCTTTTATATTTGATTTACACCTCCAACATCCACATTCTTTTGTATACATTAATTCATCTAAATGTAGTATGATAAAATTCTTGTCTATAAATTTCCAGGAGAATAATTTTCAATGTAATGAAAGAGTTTTTGAAGGCAACAATATCAATTTCCTTTTTCACTTGGAGAGGATTTATTGACTAACCTAATATAATATCACTAAGTTTCTTTACAATATGTTTTTGTGTTTTTAACTATTTTATATATTTAGAATAAATATCCCTTTTCAATTGCACTATAGCTTTCTAAGCTTATTAAGGATTCAAATAAAATTTAGGAACTGTTTTTTTGCATTGTAGGTTGCATTAACTCAATTTTATGATTGATAAATTGCCTACAAATGTGAGTATCTAGCCACATTTCTCTATTAATGCCAAATTATTCACAGTATATTCAGCAGAATGTACTTTTCCATTATTTATCAATTGATGTTAGAATATTACATTTTTCTTCTCAAGTTCTAACATTTTTGATAGATTAAATGTAGTAATACTATCTTGCATAAAAGCTATAGAATATAATAAGATTAACCATGCTTTATATTCAGGATTTTTATATAAAAAAAAAAACTAGATTTAATAGGTCTATGTTAGAAACATGAATTTTCAGAAACACAAAGTTAATATTGTTGAGATGATATGATTTACTAAAAACTCAAATGTAAAAAAACAACAAAATTGTACCTTTTTTACATTTTTGCAAGGAGCAAGTGTCCTGCTCCCCCCACAACCCCTGCATATTATATATACCAACTCGGAGATTGCACTACATTGGAGAAAAGGGTAAATTCCCTGGTTTGCACTGTTCTAACCATTCAAAAGCTTCAAGTTTCTGAAAACCCAGGCTTCTGAACAGGACCCAATTTAACATATTACTAATATAATTGGAGTTAATCAGTTTGCTTTTCCTTTCAGAAAAAAAGTTATTTAATATTTTATTATGATGTATTTTTATTGAATAATTAAATCTCAACCAGATTTTTTAATGGATTTCTTTCCATTCAGCAGAGTAGGTAGAGTATAGTCATAAAATTGTTTTAATAATTGACAATACAGTATATAATTCCAAAACTGGAATACCAATACCTCCAACCATCCAATCTTTTCTATGATGATTTAATGCCAATTTTGATTTATAAGGAAACCAAAGAAACCTTATAAATAAAGAGTTAAACTTTCTTATACAATCCTTAGAAGGAGGGAGAGATATACATGGTATTATGCATAATCTTTTTGGAAGAATAATCATCTTAATTAGAGGCAATCCATCTTCCATTGTAAAATATTTTATTCCATTTATTAATAAGATGTTTTATGATATCTAAGCTATTTATATAATTGAATATCATAAGTTTAATATTATGTTAAGATAATTCCTAAATATGTAACTTTATTGCCTTTCACCATATATTTGGAAAATATTTTATCCATTTTATTTAGGTTACAGATCATAAGAACAATCATAGTTTTATTATCATTAAAATTAAGTACTGACATTTTCTAGAAAATTTCTATTGAATTAAATAAAGCATGAAAAGAAAGGTCATGGTCATTCAAAGATAATATAATATCATCCGCAAAAAGTTGTATTTTAGAACTTAAATTATCATATTTGAATACCTTCAATATTTATATTTGGCCTAATATAATTTGCAAATGGTTCCATAATCAATGCAAATAGTAATGATGATAATGGACATCCTTGTTTAGTGCCCTTAGTACTTTAAACTGATTTGGAAATATATAATTCAAATTTTATACAGGCAAGATATTTCTCATACAGAAGTTTAATAAGCCATATTAAATTATTTGAAAAGTGATATTTTTCTAAAACAGATAAGTATTTGTAATGAACCAAATCAAAGGCACTTTTAATATACAGACTTACCAAGGTTAAATTTCCATTTGTAATATTAGCAAAATCAATTATTGAAATTATTCTTTTTATATTATTGTAAGAATTTCTATTCAATATAAAACCAATTTGATCATCTTTTATCAGCATAGGCAGCAACGGTTTAATCCTATTTGTATATTATATTGCCATGAATATTTTATAATCTATGTTTAATAAAGACATTGGTGTATAAGAAGAACTTTTTGTTGCATTTTTATCAGCTTTTAAAATGGGTGACATGAGAGTATATTTCTAAGATGGAGGAACATTTAATAATTCTCGAACTATTGAATATACTTTCAGCACTACCACTAAAGCCTCTTTTTGCATTAATTTATATAATTTTGGTATAATGCCATCATTTCCAGGGTCTTTATTAAGTTTTAATTTGTTAATTTGATGTTTTAAGTTCGGTCATTAAAATAAGTCTATTAATTTTATCTGATGCTTCGATAACTTATTTTTAATATTTTTCTGTATGAAAGATTTAAGTATATATTTTGGTTCTGTCATTGGATTAGACTGATTAATTGTGTTAAAGTGGATTATAAATGCTTGTAATATTTCTTCTAATCCTGTAACTTTCTTTTTACTATGTGGATTGCAAGTCTCTTTAATATGATTAGACTTAATGATTGTTTTTGATGGGCAGCCATGGTGGTGCAGCAGTTAGCATTGTTGCCTCACAGTAAGAGGTTCTCTTGTTCGGTTCTTGGCTGGCATTCGTTGTGGGTGGAGTCCTCTTTGTGGTCATGTGGGTTTCCTCTGGGTGCTCTGGTTTCCTCACACACTCCAAAGACATGCATTTGGTGGACTGGACACTCTAAATTGGCCATAGGTGTGAGTGAGTTGTACAGATGAACTACTGCAGCAGGGCTAGCCACCAGTGGTGTTAACTTTGGCAAAAGATGATTGTCACTGTTGAAGTGACACCCGGATCCCATCATGTGCAAAATGGGAAAAGGAGGTTGAGGATGGATGGATTGCTTTTGATCTGATGATAGTTTATGCAGATGCTTATGATTTAAAGAGTAAGAATTTATGTTAACCGTTTCTAAATTTATTGGAGTTTTGTGTTGTAGAATCTGTAAATATTTTATATTTAATTTATTAAATTCTTCAAATAAGTTTTATCATCTGTTTGTATATATAATTTTAGTTGTAAATCTATTAGTTCCTTGTCCTATTATTTTCTTATTTATATACCAACATATAATTTTACCATATAATACTCTTTTAAACTAACCCAAATATACATCCCTGAGGTATCACCTACATTATTTATATTTTCATAAGTCTAAATTTCTTTAGAGAAATATTCGTTAAATTATTTTAAATTAGTTATATATGCTGGTATTCTTCTGATGGAAATATCATTATAATATTAGTGTTTAGTATAACTTCAAATGCAATCGCATTATGATCTGATAATGGACTGAGACCTCTAACTTTGCCCAATCTTTTAGTTTAATCATTTGAAATAAATTCTCTATCTATTCTCGACTGAGTACAATGTCTATATAAAAAATATGTAAAAAATAATGAATTTGATTCTGAGAATTCATTTATATCTTTAATATTAAACAAGTCGTTAAAATCCATAAGAGATTTAGCAGAGGCAGGTTTTAATGTCCTTATCAATCAAGATACAGTTGCAGTCCTCAGCAAATATAATATTGCCTTTAGAAATTCGGATTATCTCTTCTAACTGATGTTTAAAAACTTTTGCACCAATCCCAGGGATTCAGTAAACATTAATTAATGTATATATTTTCCCTTTTATTTCTAAATTTACTAGACAAAACATTCCTTTAATATCATTATATGTACTTATGATTTTGGGTACTGGTATAGAATTCTTCATAGTATTGCTACACCTCTTCTCTTCTGCTTATATTGATAACTAGTAAGCGCAGAGTAATAATTTGTATTGTCTATGTCTTCTTGAAATAAATGTTTCAATTATGAGCATTGATTAACTTTAAGTACTTATTTATGGTACCCGTCTTACAACCATTATTCAAACCATTAGCATTAATTTAGATACTATTCAAACATGTCATATTATAAGGAAAGTAGGCCTATTTATATGTTTGTCAGGATTAACAGACCATTTTTTTACAAAACTTGAATTGCTTATAGATACATTTAAATATGATACTTCCAATTTTATCAGTAAAATGCATTTTTTAATAGTAGACACCTAAAACTGTAATTGCATAGTGAAATATTAAAATATATACTTAATTTATATCCTTCACTCTTCATAGAATTTAATACTCCTAGCTTGATTAATATTCCCACCCAAACATACCCTCTAGTCACCAAAATCAAGTCAAACTTCAGTCTGTTGCCATTTAAATGTTTAAAGTAAATGAAAGGTTAATTTCATTTATTTCATTTGACAGCAGCATATTCATTCTGTATGTATTCATCTTTCAGTTCTAATGTTTATCAGTTACTACACATTATCTATGACTGGTTCAAATACCAAGAATTATTATTTTATACACAAGTTCAATGTAAATGGCTTAATTAACAACTGGCATAGGTAAATAAAGGAACTGCTCACTAGATGCTCAAATGTTTTGTTAAACACTACATAATATATATAACAAATTAAAAAACAGGAATTGTTATATTATATGAATAATCAATAAAATCAGGTTAGTTAATAACCAGCATAAGTAAACAAAGAAACTACTTAGCCAATATCAAAAATACACAGCTAAGCAAAATCCACAATGTTTATTTCTTTGATTCTTCATACACAATTAAAATATATGACAGGCTTTCATTTATATTTCTTTCATTATACATTAGCACACTATTTGCCATAAATAAATCTTTAATATTTAACACTCTTGTACCACAGCAAACTTGAAGGTAGAAATTTGAAAGTGAAAATAAAACAAGTTTCACTTATCTACATTTAAAAGGGTTCATTAAATGTAGTCTATATAAATGTTCCCCTCTTGACTACTGTATCAGTCTAAGTGTTCAACCTTTGATTGCATCTCTAGTCATTAAAATGGCTTTCCTTTTTCTTTTCTTCCCCTTTGCCACCTCTACTCTCTCACCTTTCTTTCTTCCCCCTTGCCACCTCTACCCTCTCACCTTTCTTTCTTAAAACAGAAAACAGGCACTGAACATAACTGCATAATCACTGTGGGAACAAGGTAAGTGAAAAAAGGGCATAATTAAGGCACTATCACCTAATGCTGCATGAGCCTTACCAATTAGAAATGCTTCACTGCACTGAACTCACTGCATTCACCCTACCCATGAATGGTTTCCATACACAGATCACCCTGAGCTTCTCACACAGACAAAATCTGCCCACATAGCTTCCTCCAAACCTTCCTCAAAACAAACCCAGCCATTAAAGGGAAAATAAAATAAGGGAAAGAAGTGAGAAAAATGAAATGAAGAGGAAAGTTGCTCTCAGTCACTTACCATATGATCCAAAGTAAACCAGACCATCTTTCATACCTCCAACCTTACCCATAATCCTCTGCCCCTAGCTCTACCTCCTCAGATCTCATTTGCAACCAGTGCATACAGATGCATTCTCCAGTACTCTGAGTTCAGTGTCAGTTAAATGAAATATTTTCTGATTTTTTTCTCTTAATATTTAACATTCTTTCATCCTTAAATCTTATAATATTCTCCTCCCTTTCCTATCAAGTGTTCAAGGGCATTGAGTCTCTTTTTCTTTGTCTTCCTACCTTTTCCTATACCTTCAGTCCTTGGCCTTTCTTTATAAAAAAAGAGAAAAACAGTATAACTTTAAAACCTTATAGCTTTACTTCTTTTTAGGATTGGTTGCCTTTAGGGCATGTTGTTATTTAACTGTTATGGATAAGCCAACCGGATTTAAAAGATGTGCTGAGTGCAATAGGAAAATCCCACACTCAGATGCACATGACAAATGTGTTTATTGTTTGGGGGCTGCCCATCTGGATTCCGCTTGCAAAACTTGTGAGGGTTTCAATCCTAAGACAGTCCAAGAGCATAAAAACAAGTACATTTTAAAATGGCTTCTGCCTGCTTCACTTCTTCTCCAGGGACTCAACCCTTTTCTAACAACTTGCAAGGCTCCGAGACATAAAAGTGCTAACTTAAGGAATCCAAGGTGTCCTCTGAGCTTCCTACAAAAAATGCTAAAGAGTCGGATCCAAGGATATCAGCTCCAGGATCTATGTTGGTTTCCTCCCAGTTCAGGTCTGAACTTTCAGCCACTTTCTCAGATCCTTGAATCCCCAGATCTGGGATCTAGCATTCATTTGCCTGGAAGTTCCATAAGATCAGTGTCTCCTATGGTGCCGACTAAGATACTGCAGACTGCTACACATTCAAGACCTTCCTCAGTGGGTCTTCCAGATCTTCTAGGAGCCTATAAGATGATGTAGACAAGATGGTTAGGTCCATTATCAAGGCTCAGATCCAGATGGGGGTACCTCTAGCTCTATCCCCTCATGGATCTGAGAGTCCCTGCCACTTTTTCTTTTTCTCCTTCTTCAATCTGAATAGCAGTTTTGGAGCCCAAGGATAGCTGTCTACTGAGGGACTTGGTGTCAGATCAGAGGACCTTTGCTTCCTCAATACCAACCATGACCTTGGCTACCTCTGCTCAGAGATCCTCAGATTGGAGTGAATCCTGGGTCCATGATATAGCAGCTGAATCTGAGGGGGAGAGGTTCAGCTTTAGTTTTGTCAGATCTTTCCCACACCTTTGAAGCTTCAGCCCTCAACAGTGCAGTCCAGTTCTATTGGAGAGCTGGAGCTCTGGGATGTTCCTTCTTTCTTGGTGGCTTCAGCTGTAAGGGAGTGGGGGAAGGTATATCTGTGACCTTCGGCTTTCCAAGTTTTAGAAAAAGCTTTCTCTGTGGACAGAGCACCAGACCATTTGACTTCTCCTCCTCCAGATATCCATGCATTGGATGTGGAACTTCAACCTTCCATTTTTGTCCAGGGTCAGCCCACCTCTAAGAACCTCCAAACTCTTCCACCTGAGGTGGCCCCTTCTTCTTCCAAATCCTCACCTGAATAACCTACGGAGGAGATGCCACATAAGAGGACATGCAAGAGAAGGTACTTGGACTATCCTATGGAGTCCCTCACTGAGAATATGGACTACGATGAGGGAGAGGGATCCCCCAAATCACAACCAGACAATATCTCCTTTGCAGACATCTTAAATTTTTTAAAACAAAGTGGTGGCCTTGGAGGAGCCTGTATTCTTGGAGGCCTTTGGAGCAGGCCCATCTACATCTTGGTTATTCCCCCAGGCAGACGATCTTATAGATCTTGTCACCCATCGGGCCTGGAAGGAGCCGGACACTATAGAGCCTGTATCAAAAATGACCAGATAAGATTCTTTCTCTTCCTGAGGATCAATCTTTTTGGAGCAAGGAGCATTCCCATTGATGTTATGGTGGTGGCACCTGCTATTAAGAAAGAGCTCGCACAGCAGAGCTTGACTGTCCACCCATGGAACAGGGAGTCCAGAGCATTGGACCAGTTCAGGAAGTGCACATTTGACTCAGCAACCTTTTCTCTTAGAGACCGTAATTACTTGGCACATTTTATTTACCTACAGAGAGACCTGGTTAAGGAACTCTCTGAGTCCTTGATGGAGTGCTTGCCTAAGAAGGAGCTAGATAAATTTTCTACAAAGCTGACCACTCTTACTTCCCCGACAAACTCTTCCATGAGGCTAATTGCCAATTCAGCAGAAAGATCCTCAAGGGCAGTGGGGCCAACATTGCGATACACAGACATGCATAGGTGAGGCTTTGAGATTTCATGTAGCCCTTTAAGGCATCTTTTTTCAACACTGCTTTTGATGGGTCTTCTTTGTTTGGCCCATCAATGAAAGATCCCTTGACCCACAGCAAGCAAGAAGGTAAGAAACACCACCACACCTATCAACAGCCCACCAGACCACCATTAAGAAAAAAGAAAAAGAATAAAAGAAATGAAAACAGGCAAAGCATCACAGTCTAAGCCATCATATCCCGATTCAAGCAGCTTACTTCCCAAAACATCCATAACACAATATAATGGTTCTATACCCATTTGTCCTCAGCTCATCTACAGAGTTACAGTCCTGGTCTGCCAACCAGATTCTCATATCCTCAGGCAAAGTGCTAAGGGCTTGTTCCATCACCAAAAGGTCCGCCAGTCTTTCAGAAGTGGTGACCTGACATCCATTCAGCCACCTATGAAAATAAGTGTTTAACTCAGCAATATAATCATCTGCCTTGCTTTTATGCTCATGAAACTCTTTTTCTGTAAGCTTCGGGTGTAAAGATTCCAATAAACATTGTTTAACTTTATCGTAGTTTAAACAATCAGTATCAGACGATTTAAACCAGCAGTTACAGCTTTACCATGGATTTCGGGGGTGTCAGGAACTGTATCCAAAGCCCTTAGTCAACATTATACTGTTTACATACTCTTTCAAATATATGAATAAAATTATCAAAATTAAAACCCTCTGTAAACTGTGGAATAAATTTACTGACCTTTATTGCTTCTGGGGTTTGGTTATTCCATTCTCCATTACCTCCATGACCCTGATGAAGAGTCAGCATCTCCCTGTCATGTTGGAGTTTTTTCTCATTTTCTTCAGCTCCAAATGTCACAGATTATACATATCTCTGCTGATTCTAATTCCATATGTTTTGCTTCCCACAGTGTCTCATTTTCTTCAGCCTCCAAATGCTGCAGTCTCTCTGCTGATTCTAATTCTGAATATTTGGCCTCCAGTTCAAATCCCTAACTCCAGATGGATTTTTAAGTCCTCTGAGGAAAAGGCGAATTGGCTTCACACACCTTGGCCAACTGGTTCTTTGTCATCTTGCCATAATCCTCTGCTGACATCTTTGCCTGCTTTCCCTGACTAAACTAAAATAACAAAAAATAAACAAAACTAATGTGAAAATGAAATTCTGCATGTTTACCTTATGGAGTACACACACCTTCAGTGACAACTGCCTACAGGCTACAGTAGTTCAATTAGTATCCTACAACTGCTCACCAATATGTGACACCTCTACTCTGGGCCAGTAATCAAGGAACCCCAATCCTCACCACTGACACCAGTCAGGGATGTTCACTTGGAACAAAGATGGATATACACACAGTATTTCCAGAAGCAGCTGTTGGTACCAAGCACAATTTCCTTTAAGACCACAAAGGAAACAAACTCCCATCCTAGGGCTGGGTTTCCCTCTCTCCCATCATGCCCAAAACAAGACTCCACACTGATCACAGCTGTAGAGTTGAGTCCTCAGCCAAGTTTTCCAAGCAAAGTCCTCCACCACCCTCTCTGTGAAACCAGAGCTTTGTGTCCTGCTCCAACTAGCTGACACACACACACTTTGAGATTTGATTTTTCACACACCCACACACACACACACACACACACACACACAGACACGCTCGTGCACACACATACCTGGGAAGGGCTGGCACAGATTTACCAGCTATGCCCCCTCTGCCCAAACTATAATGTAGGTACTTCCACCAGAATACTCCAAAGCCAGCTAACTCTAAGTCTCTTACCAGGGTATCAAATTATACAGAGTAAAATTAATACCAATACAAATGCTAGTGTTTGACCAGTGTAGCAAGGCGTTCAGGAGTGGCCACAGTGTCAACAAATAAATATAAGTATTCTCAAAGGTTAAAATATTCTCTAAAAGACCAGCCACAACGAATATTTTAAATATATTTAATAATAAATAAAAACATGAAAATGCTTAATATCTATTTACAATAAACACCAGAGATTCAATCACAGGAAATATTAAAAATAACACAGATGGATAGAGTTGCACACATACAAAAAAGTACTTAACTAATTTCACAATATTTTCCCGACTAAACTAAAGAATTACTATTCCCTGGTTACTTACTAAAGCAAGGCAAGATGAAGTGGGTGAGTGAATCTTCTTTGTCAGGTTTCAATGGCAGACTGCTCTGAAACTTCTGTCTCATTTAGTATTAAAACATCATTTCGGTGCTGGATTACAGAATGACTTCACATGCATCTGGTCATCTGACACTGCTTCCCACACTACCCCCTTTACTAGAATCTGAGTCAGAATCTAGCACATATATGTTACCATACACACACACGCACACACAGAACTTTGCTAAGATGTGTTATAGCATCTGGAAGCTATAAAACCATTTCAAAAACCTCTATCCTTCCAGGGTAGTAATTAGTTTACCCCTAAGGCCAATACAGTAGGATTCCTAGTCCTGGTTTTCACAGACATTTTGTCTCTGGTTGCAACCAGAACTGTAAGATACAATCTTTATGGTGTAAACCAGGTAATTTAATTTCAGATTATTTTTCAAAGTTAGCTGGAATGAGATTAACATCTTCTCTTCCAGTATCCTCTGTTACAATATATTCATTTCAACAGTTACAATACAGTCTGACATACAGGTGTATTTCTTCTCTGTCCAGCAGGACCAGCTGTTAGTACATTTTTAACACAAGCAGCTTTACAAATACATTTACAACACAAGCACCTGTACAAATCAGCTTGATATACAAATGGCATATTATTCTTTACAAAACTCTAGTTAGCTATGCTGGCATATGTTATACATCCACTATCTTACTTCTCCTGGCATAGCTGGCAATAACTCACATACTCAAAAGCTCCTCCTGCCTTTTATAGTAGCACTACATGAGCCCCTAACAGGAGGACTGCCTGGAAGTCACCCAAAGACATTTGAAGCTGTCATTTGCTGGGTGGGGTACATACACATAGCTTATGCTGCAGCAGCAGGGATAATTTTGAACATGATCTGTTACTTATTGTCATTGTGCTTTGAGTAGCCACTGCAATATTCTCATGTGGAAAGGAGTCATCGGGTACCATGATAACTGAAGAAGAAATCAGTACATCCCAGGCCCAGGACTCAAAAGAACAAGACCACTAACAAAGGTATAAAATAAAGGAGGTTTTGACTGGAATTTCTGAAATTCTGAACTTTCTGTGAAGGAAGGGAAACAATGCCCATTTTGTCCAGACATCATCACACAAACTGAATAACTTAAACTGGGTGCAAATATGATTTTTTTTTTTAGTTTATAGAGATGTCCATGGAGAGAGAGAGAACTGAAGCAAATACCCTCTGGCCTTGTTCAGTGATTCTTTTGATGTGGCAGCAATGGTCTAGTGACCCAGATGTTGTGAAACTGAAGGGCAGGACTCTGGACTAAAAGTGAATGGCTCCTAAGCAGATGCACTGATATCTCCTGGATGCTTTGGCTATTTTGATAATAAGATAAGCATCCTGAAGGGCTATCTAGTACATCCAATAATTTGCCTGTAGACAGGCAGAATTGGTTGTGCCATGATCATTCGAAAAGGGGTCTTCTTCACATATAGATTTAGTTTACTTAGGTTCAAGATTGACCTGAGGTCACTGTTTTTTCTTTGGAAACAAAAAGTACCTAGAACAAAAACCTTATCCTTTCTGATCTGGTATGACCTCTTGGATACCCCTTTTATCTAAAAGAGGGATAATTTCTCCTTTAACTGCTTTCACTGATGAGGTGACACATCTGGGACTGGCAAAAAAGGAATTGTATAGTCTTTCTATTGTCTTTCTTACCCAAGATTCCTGAGTGATATCCATCCATGCAGAACTGATAAGGGAGCTACAAACCCTGACTGCCTCCAGAAAGGAGGAATCTAGCAGCCCTTCAGGGACAATTAGGATGTCTGCCAGAGAGTAGCCCATGATCTACTAAGTCCTGTGGAAATCCCAGCCTCTGGGTCTGCATCCACTAAAGGGATTACCTCTGCCATGGTTGTCATTATCAACAACAGATTCAAAGGGTTGACACTATGATTTATTAAACAATAGAGTTTTGGTCTCCTTTTCTTTTTTAATGTAAGATCATTGTGGGGCCTTAAATTTAAATCCTATGCCAGACATTGCCTTCCCATCCTACTCGCAGTTCTGCATCTCTCTTTAATGTATCGACCAAATAAGGAAGAGACATTATAAGGGTATTAGAAAGGAATCTTTAAAGTTGTCCACAAAGTCGCAAAGCCAGGCATGGCATCTCATTGTAATGCCTACACTTACTACTTTAGCCACTACATTAGCTGCATTATGCATAAGCTGCATGAGGTGGTGGGTGATGTTAAAGATGGTGCCCATGGTAGTTTCTAGCTGTTTTAAATATTCAGGAGAGGGTGTTTTTTTAATAAAGGCTACCATTTGCTTGACTAGCTCTCAACAAAAATGGTTCATACTGGTGAAGTAGTTCTAAGCCCTGAGCACAAAGGTATGTGAAGCATATGCCTACTTCTACATTCTGCCTTGCAATCCCAATCCACCTCTGAAGCACTCCTGAAAGACCTAAAGGGTCTAATGGAAGATTGGGAAGGAGTTCAAGAAGTTAATCTGGAAATTTCTGTCTGGAATAAGTGCCCTTGAAAGATCAACTCGGAAACAGTTACTTCCAATGTAGGAGACTTTGTCAGAGTCAAGGAAATAGCTCAATTTTTAATACTTTAGAAGGCACAGCACTAGGAGATACCTTTGTCTTATGTTTTTTGGGGATTCAAATTCTTTTTTTTTGTCCTTCTTTGGGTTTAGACTTCTTTTCTTTATCTTTTCCTCTCTCTCTCACTGTTTTGAGGTTGCCTGCCTCTGAATCTGAGGGCAGCAAGCCTTTAATTACCAGCTTGTTATGTCATGAAAGGTCTTGCAAGCTGTACATTCAGACAAAAGGTGGACCACTCCCAGGCACCTAACACAAAATTTGTGATCATCCTAAGAGGAAATTTTATGGCCGCATTGAGTACATTTTTTAAAACTCTTCTCACTCTCAACATCCCTAGAATAGAAAATAGTCTCTCTCACATACACACACAGACACACAGTATCTATTTTGTCTAAGAAATTAATGTAGTCTACTGAAGTCACTGGAAAATATTTGATCATAAAAGCAGAAAAAATATGTGCTATAATAATGAATTCCTACTGTAACTGAAGACTTTCCCATGTGTCACAAACTCATTCCCTAAAGCTATAGTAAAAGATATTTAATGTGCTGCACAGCAGACAATCTTTATACTCCATATACCTTGTACTACAAACAAATCTGATAATGGGCAGGATTCATAAACAGTCCAGATGTGAGCAGTAAGGCTGCTGTAAAAAGGGACCCTTTGACATGATTGTGAAACCAATGAATCAGACATGCATTAGGTGCAATGTGGAAAGACCTTTTCATCAACTAATGTGCATGTCACTGAATTGCTTGGTGATTACTGCAAATACTAACAAGAATTTTGCGGCACTAATCACTGCCAGTAACCCATTCATTGTATTGGCAAAGGAACTTCTCATCAACACACATAAGGACATTCTCATACCACTTAAATGTCCTGATTGAACAGACTGACCATGATTATTTCTCTTATAATCTCTATGTCCATGACACAGACAAATGCAATCAATCAATAATGCTAGATATTAGAATTTCATAGATCTTATTCTTTATCTGCAGCTAAAAAGTTCACATTTTACTTAATGAATGAGTTTTTGAATATAAAGCTTGGACTGTTCTTTGGCATCTACATCTTTTTGTTTTTTATCTCTCAGGTCTATGTAGTTTGATTTTTAGTTGTGCTTATTTGCAGCTTTATGTTACAATATCTGTTGTTCTATTAACTTTTTCAGTTATGTAAATTAATAATCTAAATGTGCCCAAAGTGTCTAACGTCCCTCACACACTGTATAACAGTTAGTGCCTTTCAGTGTGAAAGGAAGAGAATTCAAAGAGACAAGTTTGGGATGTAAATCAACTATATGAAGATGCCTACAAGTCATAGCAGTTGAGGTATCTTTTATTAAAAAATCAGCGATTCATTTTGGGATGAGGGACTCTCTGTTTAGCTCACTGCAGAGGTGGACAGTAGTCTCTCCTTTGATAATCACATCGCCACAGTGGTCAGGAAATCCTTCTACGTGGCTCTCCTCATCACAAAATGTTTCTCATCCAGAAAAAAATAAGTCATTGTTCCCCTCTACTCATCACTCATTAGACCCATTATAGAATACAACGCCCCTTTTGGTATGTACCTCACAAGACATCTTCAACAACTGGAAATGCCACAGAAATACTTCGCAAAGAGGATTACTGGCCTCAAACAGATGCCCTATGCAGACCATCTCAAAAAAACCCATCTTTACTCCGTTGCATATCGTCTACTCAGAGGCAATCTCTGCCTGCTATGTCAAACCCAGAGCTGTTGGACATGCTCCACTTAAAGAAATCCCAATCCCTCCGAGCTACATGTTCTAAGGACCTAAACCTTGTCACCACAATAAACAGAACATGCCAGAGGGATAGATTCCTGTCCCAGAGACTTCCCATACTCTGGAACAGACTACCTATCTATGTCAAACAGAGCTCCTCATTAGCACTCTTCAAGAAAAATCTTGATAATTGGATGGGAAATAGGAAATTCACCCCAGGGATCACTTCTGTGGCTCTGTTCGACAGGGGCACAGTCAAATAATTTTCTTGGGTGGCGAAAGCCAGGGTACATTTTTGGCTAGGCTTATAGAGGCCCTAGGGCCAATAGCCTAGTACCTACCTATGAACCCATGCAGTTTGTTGAAATGCCACCAAGGAGTTAGAGGAGTCTGTGTGAATGAAAAAAGATCATGAAAGCATAGACAATACTGCCAGCACCAATGTGAAAGGCGTGGGTTGGGTTTTTTGTATTATTTTGTGCTTTTTAAAGTAAGCCAGGTATGTATTACTTTATTTTTAAAAACAGATGCAGTGATTCTTAGAAATGGTTATCTTTGTATTTCCTCTCCATTAATCATCAGAGATGTGCTAAGAAGGTGGCTACATTTTTAAGGAAGGGGTGTACAGGCATCCTATAAGGCTTGTTGGTTACAGTATGTGTGTCTAAAAACAGCAAATAGAAATGATAAAATGTTAGTGTGACGGCTATGTTTTTCATTTTACTCCTCAGTGAGAAATAAAGTGTACAGAATGTGCCTGTCTTTTTCTGGAGGGGGGGAATACATGAGAGAAAAGGGCAGGTGTGGGATTTTAAATAGCTGATATGCTTTGTTGGAGAGGCAGTATATGTCAAAGATCAAATTAGCCATTGTTATTACATTAGTAACTACTTCACAGTCAAAGGTGATTTACCTTCTTGCAAGGGGTACGTTTCTTTGGGAAGTAAGTGGATTTTGCACCAAATAAGTTATTAAACATCCTGATTTTTTTACCATGGTCTGCATTTGGGAAACTGAAACGTGGTTTCTAACATAAAGCTAACAAATCCAGCATTTCATGGGTCTTTTATTGTCACAATTTGGTATTATATCTTTTTCTCTGCCATGGGGCTGCATTTACTGCAACTTTTTTCCTCATTTTTCAATGCCATCAGACCAGTACCTCAGGCAGGAAGAAGGGGTGGCTGCCCTAGGCACTAGCTGCTAGGGGATGCAGTTGGCATATTGCAACATTCAGAACAAAAAGGGTGCAAAAACAAATAAAATCCAATAAACCAAGGAAGAAACAGCAAATGATGACCTCCAAATATTGGATTTTATATTGCAACATTCATTCATTTGCGTGAATGCCAGCAATGCTAATGTGTACTGGGCTGTTTGACTGCAACTCAAGCTTTTTACTCAAGTTCAAAAGACCAAAAGTGCTTTTTGTTTGTGAATTATTATTATTATTATTATTATTATTATTATTATTATTATCACCATTACTCTTCTGTTTCTCCTTTTTATTCATTACTGAATTACTGTTTTGATTATTTGTTCTGGCTTAACACTTAATGGGCCAAACCAGAACCATCAATGAGCTCTTTTTCTGAAGTCCCCAGCATACCCACCTGTACCATGGCTGATGGATGGGATTGAGATACTGTATAAGTTGTTGTTGTGTGACAAGTAACCTAGCATGCATTTCAGTTGTACTGTAACAATAGCAATACCAGATGAAGTTTTGTATACTCCTTACATTGCAAAAGGTTCTTACTTTGTGCTGTACCGCAATGGTATATTTATTTTATAGCCCCATTTGCAGTGGGCAGTTAGTGTACAGGTACAATTTAGTAGTTCTTTTCTTTAAATAATAGGGATGTACAGACCAATTTGAATTAAATCGTTGACTACATTGAGCATTCTGAAATTTGCAGTTTAATTCATGGATCAGCCTATGCAAAATGTCCCTACAATATTAATACAATGAGACGAAAATGGATAAACATCAGTAATTACTGCCCTTATCCTTTGTCTCACCCTAGTCTGCTTTACTGTATTGTACTGTAATGCCATTTGATCACGTGGTCTTCAATGGATGAAATATTCTGAAGTGGGTAATTGTATTATTGGTTATTTCATTTAATTTAATTTCTTGCATGAAAATGTTTAATGCTCACATTTAAAGCAAACATATCTGTTTTATCAAACAATAAATATAATTCAAAACAATTAGGTTGGTATTTATATTTTTAAAACAATCAGGAAAGGAAACAATTTCCATATGTGCATGCTCCTAAAGAAGAAAGTGTAGGGGTACCATGGATTGAAAACAGTCCAGGGCCCAAGGTACATTTAATCTATCACTTGGTAGCAGGAAATAAGTGAATTATGTTAAATAAGTTTTCAAGCTAGCTTATAAAGTAAATGTATACTGCCAGCCCAAGGGCAAAGGAGAATTCCTATCTGTGATACAAGCAATCTAGTATCAAGCAGTGTCTCGGTTTGAGAAGATAGACCTAGGTAAAGGAGATGGTGGCGACGCCAGGTTTTGGTTCTCCTTTCACAGGGTAAGGGTTGAGAATTGCTGTTCCATTCACTAAATCCCCACCAAGTTGGTATTAGTAGTCTTGTATTACAAAGGAAACATAAGACCATAATGTTTTAGTATGAGGATACATGCAGTAACACATCCCGTCCAAACCACAAATCCTGTACGATGAAAAGCCCAAATGTCCACTAAGGTTGACTCTCTAAAAAAGAAATACAGTTTTCATAAGTAATAATTTTACTATTAAAAAAATAACAGTATTTGTCTTCATAGCTCTTGAAAAAGTGATATTCTAAGATCTCTGCACTATTTCTATGGCTGCCAGAATGAACATTTGTTATAAAGCCATTTCTAAGTAGTATTCTAAATGGAAATATTTATTCATCATTAGTTGTCCATGCTTGTAATACTTAATACCTTGCAGCCATAGTTTGCCTATTTAATGCTTATTTCATGTGATGACTTTATATGAAGGTCATATAGGGTTTTATCATTCAGATTCATTTTTTACTGTCCATTACAAATAAATCCTTCAGTTCTCTTCTCAAAATACAGTCAAGCCATACTTTTAATAAAAATGAGTTAAAACCTTTATACAAAACATTTAGCAAACATACTCTAAATCACCAGATTTTCATCAGATAATCAAAATTAGAGCTTTATCTCATGCAGATGTATGTACTTTACAGGTAAAACATATAAAGACCTCATTTTCCAACATAAACTTTACTAATACACTAATTCAACCCACGTTCGGTGAGCGCCTATAATAAAACTTGTCTGTGCTGTTCCCTAAACTGTGACACTATTCTTGAGTTTTTGCATTACAGATTCTGTACTTCAAATACTGATAACCGTAAGAAACTGACTTCCACAAATTTAGCTTAGTTCAATTTGTATTAAATTTTTTAAATTATTTTCATATTTTCTCAAAAATATTATTACTTTTATACTAAATTTAATGATGCTTCCATTATGTAACATTTGTAATCTGTCAAGTTAACTGTGAAATGCAATTTAACCAGTGAAACATCATACCTGTTTTTTGTTACTCTGCTTGTCTGCTGCAGGCTAGTGGTAGGGCTTTCTGTTGAGTTCTGCTGCTCTCCTGAAACGTTTTGAGCATTGTCACTGCTAAATTCTAAAAGTGTGCCATTTATTCGGTACATAGCAATGTCTTCATTCTCTTCGTAATTAACATAAAGGTGCTCTGTATTCAGTTCTACAGAACTTGCTGACTGTCCTTTAGGAAATATAATATTTGAAGTCATATTTAACACCTGTTCTTTAGAATCAGCATTCTCATCAGTCAGTCTGTTAGTGATCACATCTTTGGAATCATAAATAAAATCTTGTGCAATTAGCTTTGAAACTAAATCTTCAGTACTTTCACTTCTATCGTTATCCAGTATTAGCATGGATGCATTTGATTCTGTAACAAGAGAATAAAATAAAGACCTGTGGTACACAACTCTAATACTGTATTGCACAGAGCAGCTATGGCTTTCATATCATTACAAATAGCTTTACTTTCTTTTCCTTTTTACTGAAACTGAAAGAAGATATAAAGTCTCAACAGACATGATATGACATAACTGAATGTCCAGTAACAAAAAGAGGATGTACAGAGGGAAAGCGTAACTCCTACAGAAACGTATAACACAAAACGTTCGGCAAGACAGTAACTCTGGTAGGTTTAAAAGAGCAAATTTAACTGAATAAAATACAAATCACGGGAAAACAGGAGCAGTTGAAGAAGAAATATTTATTTAATGAAACACGCAAGTTAAAGACTTTCACCAAATCAACGTTTCTTCAGACAGAATAAAACAGAAGTAAAATTCTAAGCTTAAATAATAAAAAGTCACGTGATTAAATAAAATCTTGACAAAACCAGTTAGTTAAATGAGTTAACCAATTAGACACAGTTATGTAACTCTTTTAACAAGAGCTTTAAAGATACACACCTATTGATACCTGGTGGTATGTGCACTCTCACCCATAAAATCCAATGGTATTTATCAAATTCAGTACAATGAATAATGCCCCCCTCCCTTAGGGGTTCATTTAGGACATTTAATATTAAAAATCTAAAATCATGATTAAGACCTTTTTCTAACTTCTGCTTATATAATGCATTAGTCACAACTCTTCTTTTAATCTCAGATAAATGGTAGCCAATACGTTCTTTAAACTTCTGGTTGATTTTATCAACATAATATGATGGGCAATGATTACACAAAGTTAAGTACACCAAATTCTTTGAATTACAGTTGCCATATACATTTATCTCAATTTTGTAACCAGTTACCGGATCAATAAAAGAGTGTATATGCATGTCTGCAGTCAATGCATCTGCCACATTTTATTTTATTTGTTGTCATTTAAATGGGTTGGTCCAACTGAGCAAAAGGCCCATTTTCAGTGGAAATCCGAGGAGAAAAGCTTAAATTACATATACAAGACAATCCAAAAAGAGAAAAAAAAAAGTAACTAATTCAAAGTTAAAATTTTCAAATTTCAATAAGACTTCAATTTCAGTAGCAATATTGGCATGAGACATTACATAAAATGAGATAAACAATATCAAAAAATTAAATGTATACATTTAAAATTTTTCAAATATTATAGCAGCAGATGTAGATCCTGAGTAGGAGTATTTACAAGAGCAGATTGCTGATTTTATAAGGAGAAAGCAGATGGAAAAAGAGAGAGAGAAATTGAAGTGATCAGAAGTAGAGTATAGGAAGAAATCAGTCGTAAGTCAGGTAGGGGCTTGGCAAGGGCGGAACCAGGTGTTAAGAAGATAGTGTTTGAGTTCTTGTTTGAATTGAAGCTCATGAGAGAAGCTTCTTATTTTCAGTGGAAGGGAATTCCAGGTGTGAGCTAGAGAGTACTTGAACAGGAACTTGCCAATATTTTTTGACAACTTATAGATGTCAAGAAGGTGTTTGTCAGATGTGCCAAGTTGACAGCATGGGTTATACAGGGACACAATAGTAGAAATGGAGGGACAGGAAATGGGATTATAAAGAAGTGAGTGTGTGATGTGTAGTTGAGAAAGAGGAAATTGTTTAGGGAATTCAGGCTGTTGTATTGATTTAAGGACAAGGCAGTAGTGGGATCTGTTAAGTAGATTTGACGTGAATCTAGCTACTTTATTGTATGTTTGCTCTAGTTTAGAGAGAAGTGAAGGCTGTAGGTTGGTGAAAACTGGAGCAGCATATGTATACAGGAAGAATGGAGCAGTTTGTGATTCCAGTACAGGAGACCAAGTTTCTGGTGTTTTTTTTTTAATGGAATGATGGATGTGTATGTCGAATTTTAATTAATCATCAATTATAACACCAAGTAATTTTGTACAGGGTTCAGGTCTGATGGTGGTATTGTTAAGGGAGGTAATTGAGAAAGTGGATTTGTGAGGTGCCAGTGTTTTGTGAAGAAAAAGTAAAGGTTTTGTCTTTTTTTGGTTTAGAATGAGCCATGTTTCAATGGATGTAAATGTGACCGGGGTGAGAGCAAGGAGTTCGTGGATACTATGGGCAGTGGTATTAAGGGTGAAGTCATCAGCATATTGTAAGAGGGTAGAGAGGTTGGAGGCAGAGGATAGACTGTTAGTACAATTACTGAAAAGGAGAGGTCCCAAAATTGAGCCTTGGTGTACACCGGTGTTAACAGGAAGGAATGAGGAGGTGACAGTTTTCCAGCATATGGATTGTTTTCTGTTAGATAAGTAGCTAGAGAACCAGTTTAAGATGGGGTTTAGAGATGAAAATCATAGAGTTTATAAATTAGTTTAGAGTGAGAAACAGTATCAGATGTTATATGCTCTGTTATATGGGTTGGAGACAGTGGCATTGACAAAAAGGCAGGAGTCAGAGCTGGATGTGGCAGAGTTACAGATGTTAAGATTTGCACTGGGTGTGACGAGAGTGGACAGGACTAGGAATAAGTATATTAGAGGGTCAGTCCAGGTTGGACGGTTTGGAGACAAAGCCAGAGAGGTGAGATTACATTGGTTTGGACATGTGCTGTGGAGGGAAGCTTGGTATATTGGAAAAAGGATGCTAAGGATGAAGCTGCCAGGTAAAAGATGAAAAGAGGAAGGCCTAAGTTAAGGTTTATGGATGTGGTGAGAGAGGACATGCAGGTGGTTGGTGTGAGAGAAAAAGATGCAGAGGACAGGAACAAATGGAAACAGATGATCCACTATGGTGACCCCTAATGGGAACAGCAAAAAAAAAGAAGAAAAGAAGAGAGTGAGAAACAGTGTCAAAAGCTTTGGGCAGGTCAAGGAAAAGCCAGGAAACTAGCAGATCATTGTCACAGGCTTCTGATACTGTTTGGGTAAATGAGACCAGAGCTGTAGAAGCGCTATGGTGAAGTCTGAAGCAGTGTTGGGTGGGAGTAAGAAGGTTATTATCTAGCAGGAGTTTCAGTAGCTGAATGTGGACACACTTTTCAAGAATTTTGGAAAGGGGGTATAGTATAGCAATAGGACAGTAGTAGCATGGGTCAATGGAGTTACAACCTTTGTGAAGAGGGATCGTGTAGAAGGATTTCCATAAGTCTGGGATGAGAGATTCAGTGATAGAACAATTAATAAGAATAGAGACAGGGTAAGTGATAACATTGGCAGCAATTTTAAGGAAGTAGGAAGGTAAATTGTCAATAGAGGGAGAGCAGGGTTTAAGTTTATTTAGTTGTGATATGATAAAGGCAATGGGAACCGGTTGAAGGGAGAATATATTATTTTTTATTTTATTTATTTATTACATTTGTTAACTGGGAAAGTCTGACTGGGCCATGTGGCCATTTTCAGTAGAGGCCCGGGGAGAAAAGCTTCACATCAGTACAATATATATATTGTAAGAGATTACATTATTACAGCAATATTAGAGGAAGGAGGTCTGGGTAGAGAGGTGGCAGTAGAGCTATTTGGAATTAGTTTTTGGATAGTTTCAATAAATTAAATGTTTAAGAGAGCAGCAGTCTCTGAGGCAGTATTAAGAGGGAATGGATCGGGGTAGGAGGATCACCAGGATGGAGGATTTTATTTATGCTAGACTAGACTTTTTGGGGGTTGTTGTGTGGGTTACTTTGATTGGAGACAAAGAACATTTTTGTTTTGTCTCTGATACGTTTTTACACTTGTTTCTAAGTTCATTCTATTTTTGGAGTAAGGGAGGAGTTTTATTTCTGACCCAGATTTTCCAGGCAGCATTCCTCTGATGCATGATATTTTGTGTTTGCTTAGATATCCAGGGGGGCACATTTTGATTTTAACCCTGATTTTCCTGGACGGTGCCATAGCATTTAGTGCATCTAGAAATAGAGTATTGAAAGAGGTTACAGCATCACTAAGGGGGATGTTTTTGACGAAGAACCAGTTAATGCTGGACAATATGGAGATGAAATAGTCAGGACTGAAGTGAGTCAGGTCATGGCATTCTCTGTCAAGGTGTTCATTGGGAAGGTGTTGGAAGTATCTATGAATATATATTGGGAAATGGTCACTTAGGGAATTGGGGAGAATACCAGGGTTATGGTAAAGATGTGGGTCTGAAGTAAGGATCCAGTCTATTACAGATCCTGAAGTAGAGTTTCTATTGTACCTGTTAGGAGAAGATATGAGTTGGTAGAAGCTGTATAGATTGAGACTATGGATAGGAGAAGGGGAAGAAAGAGTTGATCAGTCTATGTTTATATCACCAAGTATGATAGTTTCATAGGTAACGTTTAGGGTAAGCCAGGAGAGAAAGTTTTTGAGGATATGGATGTTGTCACCTGGGGGAATGTAGATGGATGCAATGGCAAATTTTTTATGGGGATTTAAGTAGCAGTTTACTATTAGAATTTTTGTAGGAGGAAAGCTAGGTATGGAAAGTGAAAGTGCAGAGATATTAAGCTGGTCAGAGTAGAGCACATCACTACCTGCATCTTTTTTTATTTGTTCTGTCTGCCTGGAAGATTTTATAGCCTGGGGGAAGGATTTCTGAGTTTGAGCTGTGAGGTTTTAACCAGGTTTCTGAGAGTTAAGATGTGGGGGATTAGAGGTTAATTCATGATTGCAGGTCTGTAGTTTTATTAAAAATGCTTTGGATGTTTAAAGAAAAGATAGTTAAGGATTTAGGAGATGGACTGTGGCTATGGTGAGTTGTTGAAGGGGTTGAGGTGGTGGGGTGCTTGCTTGTGAGGTGTGATGATGGGTGGTCCAGGGTTTGGGTGGATGTCACTATCCAGTAGTAGTGAGTCATAGAAATCAATCAGTAAGGAGAGTAGGCCAAGTACACATGGATTTGTTGTATTTATACATGTGGGTAGAAAAGCACTATGATACATCTTAATAGATTAGAGGGAGGTATGGGGATTAGAAATAAGTGAGGAGAGACACTAAGTGTGTGAGGGTAGTTATGTGGGTGATGATTATTTGAGTGTTGGTGATGGTACTATGTAATGCAGAGGTATATGGCATGAAGTAGCTAGTGTCAGTAGGAGGAGAAAGGGCATAATAAGGTGCTGAGGTGACATGGCAGGGTGCAGTAGGGTGAGTATATGTAAGAGCAGTTGGATGTAGTAGGTTTAAGGAGAAAGATAGGTGACTGCCTGAGAAAGGGTCTAGGTCAGATGTCATGAGGAGGAGACTGGGGGAGAGTAAATGAAGGGAAGTATGGTGGGAGGGTTTGAGGAGAGAAATGTTGGAGGGGCAGGGGAATAGGGTAATTGATAGGATGTGGGGACTGGACTGTAGTGAAGGCGTAGAGAAGTAGAGTAGTAAAAAGAAAATGAAAGTTGGGTGGGTGGGAATGGGGGTAGGGAAGCAAAGTGAGCCCAAGCTCAGCGAGGGCGAATTGAGTGGGTTGACACAGCAAGGAGAAAGTTTAAAAGGAAGGAAAAAAAGCAATCAGTAAGGTACGTTGGGTGAGTAGTTAATTCAGGGGAGTCTTTAGCTGGCTGAAAAGCAATTTATACTTGTAAGGTACATATGAGAGACAAATATGTTTTTTAACTTGTGAGCAGGAGAAATGCTATAGGCAGGTATTGTACCAAATATATGTTATAGATGGGAAGATGAATGAACTGATAACAATACTTTTAGCAAAGCTCATTCATACAAATACAGCCACTCCGGATGTTTGGTGAGTTGGAGAGATGGCTTAACCTAGTACAATACTGCCATCTAGTGGCAGAAATGAGATAAATAGGAGATGAAAAAAAGCTAAGGGACTGAGTTAGAATAGGGATTACGGGGGGGGGGTTCAGAGTGTGTGCTAGCCTCAAAGTTACAAACTCTGCTGCAAACAATATTAATTATATAATTGGTGACACAGTAGGCAAGCACCTACTTTCTTTTGCAGTATGGGGTTTTCAAGAGTCCGTTCAGTTCTTATTGGTATTCCATGGGTCTCAAGTTGTAAGGAAGGGTGTAGCTTTAGTTAATTTGGGAGGCAGGTATCCCTCAGGAAGAAAGAGAGACAACAGAGATTAAAAACATGGTAAAAAATGTAATGGGAAATATAAGTAGAAAGGAGGTAAATAGAGATTTAAAGAGGAAGATAGTCAGGGAGAGGTGGAGAGTTAAACGGGAGAGGTACAGATTGGTAATGTGAAAATAGAAGCAGAAAAGGAAAAAGCAAGATGGGAAAAGAGTAATGAGTGTACAGGGATAGAAGTAGAAGGGAGAGAAGGAGGGCCAGTGCAAGAGTGGAATGAAATACATCATAAACGCATGATAATATGAATATAGTACTTGGATTATTAACAGTACATATAGGGCAAAGTTTTTACTATTAGAATAAAACCTACACCAAATGTCTAGCCTCTTGATACTGTAAGCTGTCCAGGGAATAGAACTCGCTTTCACCTTAATAAGGCCAAAAGCAGCAGCCTAACCTGTACGGGCATTACTGTGTAATGCAGTATTCCTACTTGGTATAACTCAAACTGCGGTAGCAATAGCAAGCTCAAAGTGCAGTAGATAAAATAACCAGGGTACTTTCAAGAGCAATAGTAAGCACAAATGCAGTGTATAAAGAAAAGATATCACATAAAATAATCACAGTTCTTTCAACATCTTTCCGTAGCAATTGCAAGTCCAAATAAAGTATATACAGGGAAGATAACAAGTAGTATGTGCTTAGTTCTTGCAACCAGATTTTACTGCAGCAAATAGCTATCAGAGACCCAAAATATGCATGGAAAGGTTGCTTAACATGAGCAGGTATGGTGTACACAAGGCTTGTTATATCACAGTCTTAGCAGCAAGGCAACAATGTAGAAATTAAGTCAGAAAAAGTGATATGCTAAGTTTTTATGATATAAATTAAACAGAAGCCAGCATGATAAGGCACAGGGTTGAAGAAAGTAAGATTTAAAAATAAAACAATACAACACTGCTTACCAGCAAGCACACAATGCTGAGGGAGAGAGAGAGATAAGAGCTGTGAGATGTAAGAATAAGATGGCGCCAGTCAGTAATGACCCCTAATTGTAGATTTGCATGGAGGTGGGAGGGGTAATAGACTAGCCTAGTATGCATGGAGCAGGGGTAGAGGGGGAGTGGTGTGCAAGGACATCAGGGGGTGTCCAGAGGGTGGGTTATGACCTGTTATTTGACACAGCAAGGAGAAAGTTTAAGAGGCAGGAAAAAAACAATCAGTATGGTAAGTTGGGTGAGTAGTTAATTCAGGAGAGTCTTTAGCTGGCTGAAAAGCAATTTATACTTGTAAGGTATGTATGAGAGACAAACGTTTCTCATACTCCTTTTTAACTGTTTCAAAAGAGGCTCCCATCTGTGGTTATTCTTTGTAGCAGAGTAGATGTTTTACATTTCTCCCGTGTTTATATCCAAAAATGGGTTGTGCAGGTAAATTTGAAACAAGTTCAGGAATGTCCTTCAAAATATGCCATTACTTAGATATAATCTGTTTGACATAATCTGTGTTTCTTTATAGGTCAAAAGATACCTAGGCATATTGTTATGGCGCACCCTCTTTTTTTGTCTGATAGTTACTGGCTGAAAAGGTGGGCTTGCCCTCCATTTGACATTGTTGTTTAACATTCCCACAGACAGTACTTACATTATTAGCTTTATAACCTTTGTCAATAAAAAAAGTGGGAATTCATATTACTATCTAAAGTATCCAGCTTAGCTACTCTGAGCATCTGGCCTTTTAAAATAGTGTTAAACAAAATGCGGATGCATGCTATTCCTATGTAGGTATACATTCTATGTAGGTTTTCAATACAGAGTAGTGTCAAGCTTATTTTCACTGTTTTTAAAAATTGTAACAGCAAGAAAGTCTATTTTATCAGAAGAAACATTCTTCTTAGAATTTATTCAATAGTCATAAAACCCTTTAAATGTTTCTACATCACCACACAAGAAAAAAAAACAAATCATCAACAAACTGGCAATAAAAGACAACTTGATTGCAAAAGTATAAATCTTCTTATCCAAGAATGAATCTACATTCCCAAATATACATTACCATATTGAAATAACTATTGGCCACTGGAGTGCCCATTGCCACTTCTAATCTTTGTTTATGCAACTGTTCCTGAAATAAGACAGCATTATTTGTAAGCACAAGCATTAGTAGCTGACAAAGAGTGTTACTGAACACCTGTGTGTAATCGCTGAAGTGAAGTAAAGATTCTTTAACTGATTAAACTATAAAATCATTAGGTATGACCATAAAAAGGAATCTATATTTAACGTAGTTAAGATATAACCATTCAAACTATTAAACTGTGACCATTCACACAGTTTGTGTAGAAATTCGCAACTGTCTTTAATAATAGTATTTGTATCATCAAAATCCACCCTTATCTGTGACTCGAGAAACAGAAATAGGCTCTGTGATCCAGCCTCTGGCTGAGAGTATGGGTCTAAGAGGTGGATTCTACAAAGACTTATATATTTTAGGAAGACCGGAAATAAATGGTGTAACAGGTGCTTCAATGAACAAGTACCCAAATAAGGCTGTATCTATTTTAGATTCAGAGTGCATGCTCTGTAAACAGGGCAATACATTTCTAATTATAGCCTGGAGCTCATTCCTTGTAATGTTCTCATAGTCCATATTGTTTAAAAGAAGTCTCATTGCATTCAAATAGAATGGGGTATACACGGCTACAACACTACCCCCCCCCCCTTGTCAGCATTTTAATTACTATATCAGAATTGCTTATAAAGGATTTAATAGCAAGCTGTTTCTCTTTGGTAAAATTATAAAATCTGTTTGAATTGTGTCTAAAATAAACAATGTATATTTTGCAATCAGCTGTACACTCAAACACCTGTAAAATGCTGCGACTCTGTGGAACAAATAAACTTGATCTTTTTAATGTTTGGTTACTAGTATCATTACTTTCTCCGAACAGCACTCTCAAATTAAGATTACTGACAAAAATACTTAAACTCAGATATCATTTTTGCTATGTCAGAGATGCACTCAGGTTTAAAATATAACCCCTTCTTTAGAACTGACCATTCATTTAATGACAAAATATATGTAGATAAATTAAATACTGTCTGTTTTAAGTCCTTGTTTGATTCCATATTTTATATATGCAAGAGCCAAAAAAAACCTGAAAGACGTACCTGTAATACCAATCGAAGCATCACACCTGACCATGGCAAGCAGTATATCAAAATAACCTGATGGAGAATCTGCCCATGCCTATACTAAAAGAACAGAGAAGGCATATGTGCTTAATTCTCTTGCAGGCTTGAATGTTTCAAACACAGAACAATAAGCCCCAACTTCACTAATACCTGTAGAGTAGGATTTAAAAATAAAAGGATGTATGATAACTCATTTTAACAGGCATATTGTGCCAGTTTGCAGACACTTATAACTAGGAGATAAAGGAAATTAACAAGAGAGAGAAATGTAGTTCCTGACCACCAATAATGCATCCGTCAATAAGAAAGCACTGAATCAAGCACGGTAACATCAAACACTAATGATTGGTGGTGAGGTGATATTAGCAACCCTTCTCATCTGAACAGCATATTGTATCATTTCTCAAATCAGCTAAATGATTGGCCTCACAGCAGAGATGTGTAAGCCAGCTCCTAATCTTCAGGGACAACTCCTCCAGCAAGAAAATGAGAAGGCTTGGAGCATATTATGAAAGATCTCAGGTAGAAGGAAATAAATAATGTAGCATACTCCAAGTATCCATCACTTTATAGAAGAATGTCAGGAAAGGAAGCTAAGAACCAGATTTATTTTCTCTGTTGAGCAAAAATAGTCTGTAGTATCCTTGATTGATAGTGTCCTAAAATGTGGATGAAATTCCAACAGGTCAGATGACACATACATATTTATACAAGAATGAGAAATACCTATCATTCTTATATTGCACTAACAAAAATCACTGTAAATAAATGACAAATCTCTAGCTCCATCAAAGATGGCATGATAATTCCCTATGAGACAAAAATCTAGTAAGGATTAATTACAGGTCATCAGATCTTGTTGAGCTAAATAAAAATATTTACTTATGACCTGGTGAGATCCTAGTCACTTTGTTCCCAACTTCTGAAACTAGTAAAGCAGATCATTCCTTACTCATTACGAAATGGAAAGATTAACTTCTGTTCAACTAAAGCTGTTGGTAAAACAAGACAAAATAATAAGCTTGGCAGGCTCAGGCAGACCACCAAGAGCGAAAGACTTGACTTTCAGGTAAGAGGTCAAGATTATATGATACAAGTTCCAGGATGCAGTGATCTGCAGTCATTTTCTGCAGCAAGTTATATTCTTTGATTGGTGACTATGTTCCAAACCCTAAAGTTTAAAACCTCATTTTGAAATAAACCTAGCTGGTGGTACAAAGGAATACAAATATATATATATATATAAACATCATGTATAAAAGATATCCAACAGATCAAAGCTTTAATAAATTATTTAAGATGTTTGTGATACTCAGGGAAAGTACTATGCCCCATAAGATTAGGCACAGACAGTGTTTAGCCACATAATCACTAACCTCAGGGCTTTTTACATGCACTCATCATGATCTTTACATGGGTCAGAAGATAACATTTTACTTAAAGTTAATGATCATGTGTTCAGCAACTACATGCCTTCTTAGCAGAGGCCTTCTGTGACTCTCTTTAAAATTTATAAACCTTCTTGTGAGTGCAAACGGATTTAAAAGATTTCTTGACAACTGTCCAACAGTGCTTCGAAAATGGGTTATGATTCTACAAGATTAAGACTAACTAGTTGAAGCCTTGCTAAAATCCCAGAAACTCTTTTGAAGAAACCTGGACAGCATGTGTTGACTGTTCTGCAATTTTTGAAACCAGCTATACACAATTAAGTATGAGGTATGCTACTGTCATTCCTACTCACTTCCTCTCTCTACCTTACTTACTCCTCACTGTCACCTTAGCTTGACTCTTCCTCCTCTAGCCCTTCTCTTTCCTCCTTTATTCCCCTAAGTCTACTAAGTATTCTGCAGATATACTTATACTTATGTGTTATTTGAATATATGCCATCTGTACCTTACATTTATTCTTTGATCGTAAACATAATCACTGTTGTTGCTTTATTTTTTCTTTGAACGTGAAAATAAATGATAAGCTAGTCAACCTCATGTGTGCCCTTACCAAGGGTTCTGAAAGAGAACTGTGAAACTGTTTCCCATCTCTAACTCCACAGTGCCCTTACCTGCAACATGTTTTCGTTTTACTAGTTTAAATGAGTTTTATATAAAAGTTTTTGATGCTTGAGACACAGGGTTACTTGTGGGTGTGATGTATTTAGCTCTTTCCAAGGTGTTTGAAAGCATACTCTATAAATAAATACATACATAAACAAATAAACAGGTTTAAATGACTTTGGTACCAGGTCCTATATTCTTTTGTAGCTTGACAAGTGATAGAATGAGTGATCAATTTTCTTTAGGATCAAAGAAGTTTTGCCAAAAAAAGAATATGTGGTTTCCGTCAAGGATCTGATCTGAGACCTCAGTATTTTTTTTTCTTTTTTTTTTATGTCATCCTTAACTAAATACCTTAATATCTGCTCTTCCACCCTTACAACTTAACTCAACACCTGATTTCTCTCTCTCTCTGGAGTCTCAACTTTGACCTTTCAACTTCAAACAACCTCCACTTCCTCTCTCTACCTTACTTACTCCACTGTCACCTTAGCTTGACTCTTCCTCCTCTAGCCCTTCTCTTTCCTCCTTTATTCCCCAAAGTCTACTAAGTATTCTGCAGATATACTTATACTTATGTGTTATTTGAATATATGCCATCTGTACCTTACATTTATTCTTTGATTGTAAACATAATCACTGTTGTTGCTTTATTTTTTCTTTGAACGTGAAAACGCTGCTCATCATACTTGGTTCTGTGTATGAACACTTCACTTTGCATGTAATTAATGTGGAGCTTTTCTCCCTGGGCCTCCACTGAAAATGGGCTCTTTCTAGGCCCAGTGGACTTTCCCAGTTAACAAATGCAATAAATAAATAAAATAAATAAATAAATAAATCTGATATTCTAGGTCTGTTGATGCCAGTAGAACTACATCCCTTATTACTTTTCTTGTTGACCATTTATATGACTGTGTTTTTTGACCAGTTATATCTCTGGTCTGTAAAGAAAGGGATTATCATTTAATGGAAATAAAACTTCTATCATTCATTTTGGAAGAATAACTGTCAATTAAAACCTCTATGCTAGCAATTACCAAATGCCATTTTAAAGCTGCATTGGCTGAGTGGATCACTACTGTAACCTCGGCAGACTTGTATGTAACAATTTAATTTTACAATTCGATAAAGACTTATTTCTAAAGAAGTTTTTCACATAATGAGAAAGGCTGTAAATGCAGTCAACTCAAAACAGGTAATTGCTGTACACTGTAACAGTAACTTAACATAATGCCACTTTTTATATTTAGTCTGTAGTTGAAATATATAGGCTGGGCACTAGCAAGAAACATTTTACTGGGTTAATCAAAGGCATTGGGATTGTTCTGTCGACTGCGAGTTTTTCAGGGATGACTTTTTCACACTTCTTAAATCAAACAGTGACCAAGTACAGAGCACTTGTCTGGGTTTAGTGCTTAATCAACATGTCTTTATTGCTAGAAGATTTAACAAATGTATTAATCTTGACCCTGTACACACGGTGACTTAAAAGCAGCCATACACAAAGAATGTGAAATGGACCTCCAAGCTTAGTTTGATCTTGTAGGACAGTGATAGAGAGTTAAAATCAAGTTAGATGACCAGGCAGGTTACCTTAAATGTACTCCCACAGCAATGATATATAGGTCCTCAGACAGCATCTGGGGGGGGGGGGTTAGAGTCTGTGATTCCCTTAGATTATAACACTTTTACAAGCTTAACTTCTGAAACACTGACTTATTCCCACAATTCTTTATTTTTTATCAGACTGCAACTGTATGTTAATGAATCCTGTTGGAACTCTGAGCGATGGATAACATTTCAGATTTTTTTTTTTAATACCGTTTACTTAGAAAAATAAAGTAATAAATAATACATTTCACAGCACCATATTTTGCAAACTCACACTCCTTTAAAAATCATGGCTCCAGACAGCATGTTTAAGAAAAAGGAGCATGTTGTTTATTACATTTTTATTCTGTTTTTGCTCTCAACCTCTATAGGACCATCATGTCCAGATCCTTCAGGAATATACATTTCATCCGGCTCTTGATGTCTATTTACACCAGAGGTATAAAGCAAGAATCATGTATTATGTGTTGTCATCCTCCATTATCCTACAGGGAGTCAGGAGATTTTATTTTTGGCACTTAAACACTACCCTTGTTGAAGAGCAGATGTGGTGCATTGCCTGCTATTCTCAGCTCGTCTTTCGGTACTTATCTCTGAACACCTGTTATGCTGAGCTAGAGAAAGTACAGTTGTGTAAGTAAGCCTTACCATAATAATAGATGTTCAAATAAATCAGTTTCAGTAGCCTAAGCTATACGACTTATATCCTCTCAAGGGTAGAAGAACCAGTCAGCTTCCAAAGGTTAAGGGCACCTTCCACACTGCCTAACCACTGATCAGCTTGAGCAGAGTGGTGCAAAGTCAGTGGTCAGGGCACCAAATCTTCAGCTCTTTCTTGCTTCAGTGTAAGGGAGGCTAAAGCCCTACCAGGTGAGTATGTGCTTGAACAAGAGGAAAAGGAAAATATTTGCATCCTGGCATATAAAATAATAAAAGAAAGGGATGGAGAAAAGAAGCAGCTACTGCAGCAGTAACCTCTTTCTACATGTAATGTGGGGTAAGTTTTCTTACCTGACTGTACTATGTTTATCATTAGATCACTGTTGCTGCGACCTAAGCTATACGGGATGAATACCAGACCTTAGAATGCCGGGGAATATGAAGAAGGATCAGAGGCCAGGATCCCCTGTAGAATAGTCCTAGCAAAGTCTGCTCTGGATCTATAGAAGGAATCTAGTTTGTACTGCTTTTTAAGGGTGTGCATTAATAGTCAGGTAGCTGCCACTAGAATACTTCTATAGTTTACCTGTTTCTAAACTTCTACAGAAGGACCCAAAACCCTGGTAGAGTGGACTGTGATCAGGCCAGAAAGTAATGTGTTGAGAGAAACAAAAACAATAACATAAGACAGTCATTTACAAATTGCCTGTTTTGAAACTGATTGTCCCCTACTTCTTACCTCCACAGGAAATAAATATTTGATCCAAACTCGTAAAGGTTTTTTTTCTGTCAAGGTAATATCTCAGCTGCCCGTGGACATCCAGAGTGCGTAAAATTATTTCTACTTATTTTTTGTTTATGGAAATGGCTCAAAGTAAATTCTGAACTTACTTTAGGCATAAATGAATTATTGCTTCTCAAAGTTATCCTATCCTTGTGAAAGATGAGATCTGGTTGACTCTTCATTAAAGCCTGCAATTTAGATACTCTTCTAACAGAAGTCAGAGCAACGAGTAACATTGATTTCTAAAATAAGAACTTCAAGTCAGCCTCATTCGCCAGTTCAAATGGAAAAATAATAAATCCCCAAGAAGAAGCTACCTGTTTTCTAGTTGAAAAGGTATGTAAAATAACTTTCAAAAAATGTTGGACTTGAGACTGGATAGAAAGTTGCAGATACATGGGTAGGCAAGCAGAGATTGATTAAGGGTGTACTTTTATATAAGAGTATGACAGGCAAGTCAGAGGATAATAACTCATAAAAATACTGTAGAAACAGAGGTGTATGGGCCTAAAAAGAATGATGTTTTTTACATTTGTACCAACTAGAAAATCTAATCCACTTAGCCATATATGATTTTCTTGTAGTAGGTTTCTTAGCTTCCTTTAATACCACAAACCCAGAAAAAAGGTGCCTAAAAGATATTAAAACTCTCATTATCCAGGCAGTCAACTGAAAACATAAAAGGCTGGGGTGTATTAAACAACCCTTATCCTGTGTGAGTAAATCCATTCTGTGAGGAAGTGTGTGGTAATTTCCAAAGGCTATTTTCAGAAGAAGGGAAGACCACTATTGCCTAAGCCAAAAGGGGTCACCACAATATCTTGGCAGAGTTCTTCTGAAATTTTTAGAACACTGGTTATCAGAAGAAAAGTTGGAAAGAAATAGAGAAGCATTTATGTCCAGGGGAATGAAAAGGTATCTGTCTTCTAGGCCTTTGTACAAGGAGTTCTGGAGCAGAATTTCTTTAACTGTGTGCTGTTAATGGAGGCAAACAGATCTACTTGAGGAGCTCATTGCAACTGGATCAATTGCTGGAAGATTCCCCTGGCTTAGCTCCCATTTGGGGAGGTATGTCTTGGTCCTGCTCAACTTGTCTGCAACAACAGTTTTCCCTGTTGGAACGTAAGTAGCCTGTAGGGCTAGATTGCACCGAGTTGGCAAAATGTAGGCTACCATAGCTGACTGCAAAGGGATAAGATCTGGTTCCTCCAGTTTGTTTATGTACCTTATCACAGTGGCATTGCCTGTGATTACTGGCATTGGAGATGGGACCCAAAGATGATTTGAGAGCATTTTTCAAGCTGTTTCTTTGACATTTATGTGTTCTAGTCTGTCATGCTAGTTCTACAGAACTTGAATTTTCACTCCTCTCAATCAAAGTCTGAGGCATCTGTGGTTACAAATTGAGTAGCACTTGGAAAGGAAAAGGAGAGACCTGGATTGATAGTTAACTGATCTACTTAGCAAAGTAACTGACTTCTTACAAATCCCAGCACTGGAACTTGAAATGATAGGGGCTGCTACTGCTTGATGTAAACTGATTTCAGGAACTGCTGAATTTTCCTCCTGTGAAGTCTAACCAAAGGAATCATGAGAATTGTGAAGGTCATGCAACTTGGAATTCTAAGATATTCCCAGTCAGAGACTGGAGAAAATCAGAAATGGTTCCTTGTAAAACTCTACTTTGCCCTGTGGAAGAAAAGCCATCATGAGGTTTGCATCTTGTGAGGCAAATTGAGAGAAGATTTCTCTGTGTTCACTCAAAAACCCAGCCCAAGGAAAAAAGGCTTCTTTCAAAAGCCAGCAATTCTTGGCAGATTGTAAAAGAATCTGCAAAAATCAAGCAGTCATGTAAATATGAGAAAATGTAAATGTTCTGCAACTGACTACTACAAGAGCCCGGCACTTTTTAAACACAACTGGAGCCATAGACAATACAAAGGGTATGGCATAGAACTGAAAATGTAAACTAGATACAGAAACTCTTGAAAATGAAATCCTTGAGAACTGGAATGTAATAAGCATCTTTTAAATCCAGCAGTACCAAAAAAGCAACATGTAGAAGAAGAGGCATCAGATACTGTAGATAGAGTATTTTCAGTTTTGGTACTTTGATGTAGAAGCTCAGAAAAGAAAGACAGGTCTCCAGGTTCCTTCTTTCTTTGGCACCAGGAAGATTTTTGAATAAATTCCTTTCCCTGTTTGATCTGGAGGCACAGATTCTATGACCCCCTGAGACAGCATTTGATACAGTACATGAGGTAATAGAGAGGTTTTACTGGACAGATGTGAAGGAATCCCTTGAAAAGGAGGATGGGAGTTCCACAGCCACTTGTAGCCTTTTTGAAATGCTTCTCAGAACCCAGCTAAAGGCCTAGACTTCGGGATAGTTTTTCTGAAATGACATATATATATATATATATATATATATATATATATATATATATGTCTATGTATGTAGGTGTGTGTGTGTGTTTTTATATAGATATACATATATATATATATATATATATATATATATATATATATATATATATATGGTTCTACCTGACATAGCCGAAACCACACAACACCGACAACCACATCACCGACACCACATATTCGACAGTCCATAAACACGAAACCACACATAACCGACAACGAAATAACCGACGGTACACAAACACGAAACCCCATACACTGCACACACCACAATAACAATTATTAAAAACAAAACACATCCCCATTCCACAAACCACACACACAACACAAGCACACCAAAATCCTTACAAGCCCACACTAAACCTTACCCTAACCCTAAGGTCCGTCACTATCGCACACTTACCTACCCGCTCCCTAACCCTAACTCACTTAACCCGCCCCTATCCCTCCCTAACCCTAACTCACTTAACCTACCTCTATCGTTCCCTACCCCTATCTCACTTAACCCGCCCCTATCGCTCCCTAACCCTAACTCACTTAACCCACCCCTATCGCTCCCTAACCCTAACTCACTTAACCCACCCCTATCCCCACAGACCGTCAATCTCCACACTTACCTGCCTCGCACCCTAACGTCCGTCACTACCGCATACTCACACAGCCTTTCCCCATGTCGGCATCCTCGGCGTTGGTGTTGTCATCCGTCGTGTCGGTCTTCTGCATTGTCGATGTTCTGCAACTCGCGATTCGCGTCGGTCTTCTTCGTTTTCGATCTTCTGGAGCTCCGAATTCCGCTGTCGGTCTTCTGCGCTGTCGACGAAGTCAGGTAGAACCATATATATATATATATATAGTCAGTATGCTTTTTTGATTGTTATTGGTTTTGGGAGGATCTTCCTTTCTTTCTTGAAACTTCTTGTCATTGCTTTCTCTGGTTTGCCTGTGCTCTGCTGAGATTGGTAATTCTGTTTTCTATAAAAGGAGCTTTGAAATGGAAGGAAAGTTCCTATTATATATTGGCATAGAAAGTTGAAAAATCTGACTCTCCCCCGAACTAACTTTCATCTTTTAGCAAATCTTTGAAGGACCTCAGCAGAGAACAAAGCAATTAATACCTCTTGGGTGCAGTAAAAAATGATAAATTCTGGGAAGATAGAAAGGCAAATCTTCTCAGCACTGACACAGTAGCAGCCAGAGCCGGATCCAGTGCTAGGCGACATAGGCAATATAGGTCTTTGTCCAGATTTCTTTCACTGTTTCACTGTTTTGGGGCCTTTGTCCCTCCATTATTTTAGGCTTTGTCCAGATTTATTTTGCTAAAAGGTTGAGAGGTATGGTATGTAATGCTCTAGTTAGGGGTAGCAGGTTAGTTAATGAACTTGATCAGGCTTGACCCCTGTAACTTGGAGCCTGAATCCTCTACACCGGCTACCAGAATGCTGAAGGAATTGTGAACTTCAGTGGTGACAACAGCCTGAATCCTCTACACCAACTATCAAGTTTCAGTGAATTTTCATGGAATTCTGAGTTTCAAGGGAAAAGAAATTTACTGTTCCTCATGCTAAGTCTGTTTTCAATATGCAACCAACTGTTTTGTTTAGCAAATGGTAGTCACTGTTTGTGCTGTCAATTTGAAAGCAGTGTAAGTCACATAAGTGCCTTTGGTGCAGAAGGCTATGGATTCTACTCCCACATCACGCACATGCGGTGCTGATATTGCAGTGACCTTTCGATTGCTGATTATTTGGTGCATTTTAGGAGGGATAGGGGTTCTGCATTCCCGAGTGTGTCCTCCTTTGTATGAGATGCCTAGTAACTATGAACTTGTCAGTTTGTCAGTCATTTCTTACTGCAATATTACCAGCTTACCAATTTTTTTAGACTTAAAAAAAAAAAAAAAAAGTCATGGACATTCAGAATTGTCATATAGCTGAAATACCTGATCTCCTTAAAGGGTCATTTGCATATATCCCACATTGCCTCTAATACACGAGGTTTAAGGAATCACACATTGGAAAGTCTAGCCTTGCTAGTTTTTTTTTGTTTGGGTTTTTACTTATTTTTTTAAGGTAAAATAGTAAATTAATTCTTCACGGGCAGCAGGTACTGAATTTATAGATGAAACACTGAAATGTAAAGTTGTTTGCCAGTAGCAACCTTTTCAATGGTTACAGTTCTCTTAAATGTGGAATTATTTGAATGACTTCTGCAGAGATTGTGCTTATTGACTGATATTGGTGGCTTGTAGTGACACGTTTGAATGGCCTTTTATGGTTAAAATTTTCTGAGATGGGTAGTTTTGTCATTATTGGTTCATACATTTTGTTTCATTGCTTACTGGAAGAATGTTCAAAACTAATTTTAAAATAAATTCTAACAAGTGGTGCTGTATTGTACAAGGAATATAACTGAGTCCAAATGCAATGCTGAATCAAATAAAACATACATGCATGACCCTAACAATGTGTGCAAGGAGTCTATGGTTTGTAAACAGCCGAATGATAAACTTAATCCTCTACTGGTCAGATGCATTTTCTTTGAATTTGGGTTTTAATACCATTTAATGAATGTGAGTTTCAAGAACAGAGAAGTTTACGTCTCATGCCAAGTCTATTTTTATTGTGAGACTCTGTGTTGTTTGTTTAACCAGTGGCTATTAGTGTTTGTGCTATTTTATTTCAATATCTGTAATAATTGTAAAAGTAATTAAGTAAATAGCATACACACTGACAGGTTTGAACAGTGTTTATGGTAACTGGATAGAAATAGCCAAGTAATGGAACACTGGAATGGTTGGGGGTAGAGGGTTGTTGCAGGAGTGACTGCTATGGTGGCCCAATCTATTGCTCTACATAGGGCACCATATGACCATGATCCAGCTCTGGTAGCAGCTGAGTGGGAACTCAGTGTTCCGGGATGTCAGTGTTCTGCGGTTGTCGGCCTTTTCATCTCAGCTATCTGAAAGTCAGGTAAGTGAACTTTTGGTCTTCTGAAGTACATATATATATATATATATATATATATATATATATATATATATATATAATACATAAAAAAACTGCCAAGGCAATCTGGAAAAAAGGAACAAATGAGACAAGAACTGATAATAATAGTTTCTGTGTGCTTTTGTTCTTTAATCTGCATCAGAACTTCATCAGAAAAAACGTAGCACATTAAAATGCAGTGAGTTAAGTCATAAACGTATTTAAACATCCAATAGTCATAAGAAATTAAAAAAATAAGTTACTAAAGCCAGTGAATAATGGAATAAGGGTGGTAACCATGGTAACATAGAAGCATGGTAACTGTCGTAACCGAGAAGCACTGTGGGCGTGCATGTACTTAAGTTAATTATACCATCGCAGTGTACATTTCAGGTTTAAATTGTCATGTATACCAGGATGTATACTCCTCCCCTAGAAGGAGCTGCCACTTGAGTTCCTTTACTTCTAATAATGTGTTATAGTCTCCAACAAACACATCAACTTGTTCTAAGACAAAAAAATTAAATTTAGTGAAGTTTAACTTAACCTTAAATTTCTTTTTGATAAAGAACAATATGAGCCCTTTAATCCTTCCCTTGTCTCTCACCTTAATGTCCTGCTGAAAAAGAAAAGTTTTTACAATGCAGTGCTTAATAATATACTCTCTACTTTCTTAAAAGTTTGTGAGAAGAGTCTTCGCAATTTAGCAAGTTCAATGGACACTTACAAATGGTTTAATTTAAGTCCTTCTGAACTAAAAGCCATTCGATCTCTTACTAATGATAAACAGGTTCCTATTTCGTAATCGAAAATTGTAAATGGCAAATGCATATTGAGTGAACCCAATTGGTTGAAACATCGCACGTGTAACACGGAAATCACCATAGGGAATATTTTCCCTTTACTTCAATGCAGTGCGATCACGGAGTAAGAATATTTAAGTAGCGGGGGTGTGGGGGGTTTAGGTAAGTATAGTTTTTTATTTATTTTTTTTTTATTATATTTTCGAAATTTCAAACATCGCTCATATGGTGTCGACCATATGTTGTTCAATGTTTGAAACTTTCGAAAATATAATATAGACCCTGATAAACAACTACATATTATGACAGCCAATAAAGGCACTGGGACATTTCTTATGGAACAAAAAGACTACACATCTAAAATGGAATCGGACTTGGATAATAGTGACTTTTTTAAACCAGTTACCTTGGATTTTGTACAAGATCAGTTCATTATTATTGATAATCTACAGAACGAACCTGAACATAACCAAAGTATTACACTCAAAGAATATTTTTTCATGCATGTACAGAATCCATCTCTAGGGAAACTAGTTGGGATCCCAAAAATACATAAGGATCCTAAAAATCCCCCCTTTCGACATATCACATCTAACAAAAGGACCAAAACCGAAATGATTTCCAAATACGTTGGCCACATTCTTAACCGTATAATGCAAAAGGCAGACTTTTTCTTAAGGGATTCATGAGGTTTCCTAAATTAACTTTTTCTAGCCCAACTCAAAGCTATTGACTGTATTTTAGTTACGTTGGACATAATTGCTTTATATTCAAATATATCACATCAACAAGGACTTGAAAGCATAAGATTATACTTGCATAAATATGTCAAGTTTTCCCAGAGTAGAATTGACATCCTAAGCAAACTTATTTCAGCAGTGTTATTCAACAACTTTTTTCATTTTAATGGAAAGATATGCCAGCAAATAAAAGGGGTAGCTATGGGCTCGAAAATGGCCCCGGCATACGCTAATATAATATTAAGTACTTGGGAGGCTGAAAAGCTTGTTCACTCACCTGGTTTCCAACACATCCGCATGTATCATCATTATATCGACAATTTATTTTTTGTGTGAACTGGTTATAAAAATGAACTTGACATGTTCATCCAATCTCTGTTTGATAGCATTGGCTTCTTGAAGTTTCAGCTCTCAAGTTGCAGGCACACAGTTACATTCCTGGACACATCAATTACAGTAGACACTGTTAACAACTGCTTATTCTCTAACATATACAGGAAAGATACTTGTAGAAATAATTTCTTAGACTATATGAGCCAGCAACTGCACTTCATGAAAGTGAATGTTGGCTGGGGCCAGTTCATCAGACTTTCGTGCATTGTGAGTGAAGATGTCACTTTTGCTAAAGAATCCTCCTTCCTGAAACATTTGTTTTTACAAAGACA
>NC_056750.1:497630933-497693433 GCF_019279795.1 Protopterus annectens
GGGGAACTTCTCGCTTTGAGGTAACAACGCTACCGCCGTACCACAGCGGCATTCCGACAGTACAAAGAAGTACACAGGGCAAATAATGCAAGCTGTACAAGGCAGGAAAAGTGCATTGAGTGTACTGTGCACATGCATCAAACATGAATACAGAAATAAGCAAGAGCAACTACAATAGATGGGTTACCAGACAGGGAAAGTGTACTGAGAACAATGTACACAGCAATCAAAGAAATGTGTACAAAATTATGTAAGAGGCAAGGGTAAATGTTCAAATTCTAGTAAGATAATTGATGTAAAGGTGCTTATGTTACAAAGAAAATTTTGTAAAAGTAAAATTTTGCAATGCGTATGTTATCATAATTAATGGTGGTCACAGTTCCTGAGCAAATATAGATAAGTTAAAAAAAGAAAGCACACAATATTACAGAATGTGATAGTTACACAAATTAACCTTGTAATAGGGGGGATTATATGACATATGAATGTCATTAACATGCTGAGTCGAGATGACAGTTCACGAGGACAGTAGTAGTAGTACATACAGTATGGGATATTTGCATAGCATGCATTTTGTCAATGTAGCATGTTAGAAAATGGGAATGGCTTAGAAGCCACAATCTCCCTTTGCAAGCATCAAACCCATCCTGCCAATGTTACCACTGACCTGTGTATTAACTGCATACACCACAGAAATAGGCCTAACGTGTGTACCAAGATTATCATCCTTTGAAGCGAATCGTGCATTTCAATATTCTAATGGTTATGCATCTCATATGTAGGTATGTGGTGTCACAAATGTGGGAACAGACTGTGACACATGTAATTCCCTTGTGAAAGGTACTCGTGCCTGACATAGTTATTGTGCAGACAGATAAGAACAGATGCAACCATCATACCATGATACAATATATTCCCCAGAGATGTGAATTGTTGGCATGTGCCAGAGGAGGTATCAATGGGTATTGTCTCAAGTAAATTAATGTGTGAATTAAGAAAGGATCCCTGATAATGGATGGCATATATGCATGTTAGACTGATGGAAATTAAATGAGTATGCTCATGAGCACATGATTGTGATCAGCCCTATATCAATGTTCTGTGGTCAAGGAAGGTTTCTCTGTATATTTATACACATACCACCCAAGAACTGTAGCACACTTGTGTACACCACAGTACTCATTACATGGGCCACAGTAGCACTCTCACCATGACACTGGCAGAACAAATGTCTACTGCCATGAAATCCCATATCAAGGGATAAGACTAATGTGATTTAATGGTTGTCATGTGACATCAGTATGTTCACACAAAATGAATCCCTATGCTAGAACTGCACAAGAAGCTGTACAACTCCTCCAATTAACAACATGGCTTTTAATCACATGTGCCACACTAGAACTGTTATCACAGCTATTGAACTCCACCAGTATGATGCCATTCAATCAGATGTACTGAATTTGCCCATCATTTTTATGTGCAAAAAAGGACAGGGGAGGCTCTGCCACTCTATATGTACAAACTATAATTGTGAGGATGTATTTTCTGAAGAACAGTTAAAGTCACAAATGTTTACAGTCACTCAGTGCTGGTTTGCAATACTTGCCTAAGTGTTGAGAAAATCAACACATATTGAGATCAATGAATGAGCCATAGTATAAATGCACTGCCAGTTGTCCTGTGTGTGGTTATGTGAAAGCATTACATCACGTGCATGAATCAAGCAATGTGTGTCCATGTAATTACTTAGAAAGAATCTTGCTGTATGTTAGACACCAATGCCTGATGCCAGTTATGTGCAAACACACCTGTAGCCTCCCTGCTGTTGTCACTGTAATGGTACAATAGCTATTATGTACAATGTGGATATAATCCCATATTGGAATACATGCCTTACGTAGGCAGCAACATACATTACATTATCTCATGTCATCATTCCTGAGGAGTTCTCTCACTACAACTGTTAGGAATGGCAATCTATTCAAATGACAGCATCAGTCTTCTAATACAGCCTTTCCACAGGAAATGTACAATAAACTCTTGTAACAGGAATCATCATCCACACATGAACACAGCACAAGCAGGTGACAGCACTGTTAACAACATGTACATTGACTGTAAACAGTGACATCAGGATTTGACCTATATAGCTAACATTATAGGCTAATGAAGGTTTGCTGAAACACAAATGTAACTACAGATTTATGTATGTAGACACCCTACAGAAAGACCTCACTGAGACCAATGACTGGTGTCAAAACCATGGCCTTAAGCTTAATGCCAAAAAATGTGTCATCATTCCCTTTGGAAAAAACTCAATTCCTACTAATTGCAACATCGATGGGAGCCCACTGAACACTAAAGGCATTATAAGAGATCTGGGGACACAGGTTGACAGCAACCTCTCCTTCAACCACCCCATTGTCACTGTGATCTGAAAGTCTTTCTATGTGGCACATCTCATTACCAAGAGTTTTGCATCCAGGAAGAAAGAGGTCATCGTCTCTCTCTACTCTTCCCTCATTAGGCCAGTCATCGAGTATAATGCCCCATTTGGCATGTACCTCACTAGACACATGCAACAGTTAGAAAGGCCACAAAAGTACCTCACAAAGAGGATCCTAGGTCTTAATCAAATGTCCAACATGGACAGACTCAACAAACTCCAGCTATTCTCTGTCTCATATCGTCTACTTAGAGGCAATCTCTGCTTGATTTACAAAGCCATGGCTGACCCAGCTCGGTTAGAAATGTGTCATCTAAAGCAATCCCAATCCCTCCACATCGCATGCTCCAGAGACCTCAAACTCATTACCACACTAAGCAGAACATGCTGGAGGGACGTGTTCATAACCCAGAGACTGCCCATGCTCTGGAATAGACTTCTCATACATGTCAAGCAGAGCACCTCACTGGCCCTCTTCAAGAGGAATCTTGACATGTGGATGGGAAATAGAAAGTCCACCCCAGGGATCACTACAGTGGCTCTACTTGATACAGGCACTGGGAACTAATGCTGGGGGGCACAATGCCAGGGCACTTCTACAGGCTAGGCTTGTAAAGGCTCCAGGGCCATTAGCCTAGTCCACACCTATGAACTTATGACATTGACACTGCACATTTCAATGGATAACATCACCATTGTATATTACCTTCATGTTTTCACTAAAAAAGTGGTTGCATAGCAGAATGCACACTGTATAATATACTGCATGGTGTAATTGCAATCTGATCTGCACAGTAACAGCAAGAAACACACACAGATAACAGCCATTCCTGTATTCATATTCCCTACCTATGTTCTGAAACAATGTACACACAATTGTACTATATGCACATGCCACAGGAGAAGTCTGACTGCATGTGAGCCACATTGCATCTTTGAAAGAATGACATCAGCTATATCATTCAAAGGAGATGTGTGTGCGAAAATGACTTCTACCGCTATATGGAATTGTAAATGTCAGTATTAAGAGGTATAAGACACACTGTCATCTTTTTTACATTCACACAAAACACACACACACACACTCAGGAGAGTCTCACTGCTATATTCAAACTCCCTACTTATCAACTGACACAATCTGCACATTCGTGTATTATACTCACACACCCAAGATAGGTCTGACTTTGGTGGAGTGACAGTGCATTATTGAAATGATGACCTCATCAGTGTCTTGCAGAGAGTACGCATTTTTGGGCAGAGTGAAAAGGGGGTGTAAGATTGATATGACCATGTAAATGTTTCTCACCAGTAGGAGTCAAATGAGCACAGTTGTTGAATTAATCCTTCAGTGATGCTATGGACCCACCAACAAACACACACAAACAAACAAACACACACACACACACACACATTTGTTGTTGTAACATGAGAACTCCTACCTATCTAGTTACACAATCTAGAGGGCACTGTACTTAACACAAGTGCCACCATAGAAGTCTGACTTTTCTCGTGTGAAGAGTGCACTTTATGCAGAATGATATCAGCATTGTGTTGCAGAGAAGATGATGTTGGGAGAAGGGTCTGACATTGATGTAAACTCATCCTGCAGTGCAAAACTTTCTCCAGGCAATTATTTTACTGAGGCCAGCTGTATGTAAGGTCATATTGACACAACTGCACACACACACAGAAGTTGGCTGCGGTGCGATTAGAACACCCTACTGATTTATTTACACAACCTAGAGGACATATTACTTAACACAAGTGCCACGGTACTCTGCTGTTTACCTTTGTTTGGCAGCTCTACATGATGTGTAGAGCCATTTAATGAATACAAAATAGCTCATTACTGTTTTCGCATTGTGACACAGTGTGTACAGGATAGCAGCACAAGATTAGTCATTCATGAATCCAGCCTAAAGTTTTTCAGGCTAGTATAATTCATAACGTATAACACAGAAAGTAGTGAATTATTTAAAAAATGCTCCTCATATGTTTAAACTGTTTTTTCTTTCAAAGAATGAAAGACCAGTAAATAAAAATGATGCATATTGGTCATTTTAGTTTTTTTACCTTTACTTGAATATTTCCTGAAATTATAAGTTATTTACATGCCAATATTTTGCATCTTTCACTTATGAGTCTTTCATTAATGTTAGAAAAAATATTATTTTATCATTTTTACATGAAATCTCTTTCCAGCTTCATATATATATATATATTTTTTTTTTCTTTTTCTTTATTTTTTTGAAGAATATGTGCCAAAGAGGAACACTTCTGCTTAACTATTTTGGTTTTATGAGTACAAGAGAGGACTGCTGCCAAACTAGACTGCTCAGTGCTTTATTAAGGAGTTCATTAACTGAACAATGCACAGCATTTAAAAAACACAGAAACAGTAATGTACTTGTGGTGCTAACATAAAAACAGTGTAATAAATGGAATAATCTACTTCAAAGTTTACTGGGAATTAAGCAACTCACAGGGTATGCTGTGGGATATTCAGCTTTGCCTTATTGCTTATTTATGGATGATACAAAGCAGAAATGCAAATGTGGTAAACGTTTATGACATACTGAATACAAATGTTATACAGAAGCATATAAGAGATGAATGATGGAATCACATTTACAAGATATAACAACATATAGATTTAAATACCATGATCACGGTTATGAGTCACATGCAACTCAACAATATGCAAAGAAACTAGCAGGAGCTACATAGTACATAGCCACTGCTGAGTAACACACATGATCTGGCCAATATGGACAGCAGTGAACTAGGTGGTAAGTCAATTCTTTCTTGCAGGTGCCACTGTGTACTCCTTTCAGATATATTTCATATTATCTATATAATATGATTGGCATAATAGTTTAGGTATTTGTCTCCCATGCACAGGGTACACAGTTTGATCCTGACCCCTGTGCCTATGTGGAGTTTGCATGTTATCCCCACGCCCCTGTAGAATTACCCCTACCTCCCATAAAGATGCTGATTGTTTCCACGACAAACTCACTGAAAAATTAAATGGAGTCATGGGCAGCAGCACAGACTCTAGGCAGGGCCTACTGAGGAAAGAGTTGTGTAGACTAACTGCTTTAGGCATGAACTGTGGTATATAGTATCCTCTAGATAGGTGAGCTCAGATCATAGTACGCATGCCACTTGACAGTGTAAAACTTGGAACTAGGTGTTTTCAATATGTTGACTAATGCTGCCAAAAATGGGCCTGGAAATTTGGGGTTCCTATTACCTGACTGAACATTTAGGTTAGCGAATACCTAAACGTCGATCTGGTAATAGCGACAGCAAAACACCACTAACAGCCGATTTAATGCAGGAAAAGAATTCTCTTGGCCATTATGCGTATTTTGCCCCTTTCTGCTCTGTCGAGCAATCTCGGAGGTGGTATATTTAGTTAGCGGGGGTGGGGGGCACAGCCCCCCAATTCATTTTGGTTTAAAATAATTTTTAAACTAAAATGAACTGGGGGCACAACCCCCAGTCCATTTTGGTTTAAAATATTTTTTTTTTGCAGCCAAGGGAATTCATTCCCTACATTAAATCAGCCGTTCACTGTTTTAATTTTTCGATATTACCAGGTTGGCATTTAGGTATTCACTAACCTAAACGTTCGATCGGGAAATAAAGATGCAAAATTTGCCAGTGATAAGTAGGTTAAGGACCTAAACTACCCAGGGACCCATGCTAATGGTGAGATGACCTATATGCCTCTATTGACCAGTGTGTGCCTGCCATAAAGCCCAGCAGCCTGGGATCAATAAGCTACTGGCCAGCCAGTGGCTTGTTGCCCAGCCTGGAATAGCTCTGTAGCTTGAAACCTGGAAGTAAAACCAAACAGTCTGCCAAACATGAACAAAGATTTGCAATACTGAATATAAGATCACTGCCAGGATGCAGCTTGGAAGTAGATGGCATTATGGTAAGGAGGAAACTAGACATCTTGTGAATCCAGGAGAAAACAAAAGAACCACATATTCAGGTGTGTACATAACCTCCAGATAAAAAAAAAAGACTGACTCACATTGTTATTATATATGACCTACCAATCTGTTGAAAATGTACAGGAAATGGTATTTAAAGTAACCATGACTATGACTACAAAAATATTAACAATGCAGAATTATTGGTGAGACAAAAATATATGAACACCATAATTGCTTTATTAAACTAGAAACATAGTGTGCCCAGGAGACAAGGTGAAAGGACAGTGCAACAAAGCCACATGACTTGGGATCCAGAGTCTACTACTTCAGAGGAGAACAGTGTAGAAATGGTGGGGAAATTCTGCTGAGGGAGAGTATTCTAAAGACAGTAAGAGAAGCCATCAGAATTAGTGACAGACCCAAGGTAAGGTGACAGAATCATGGCAATCAAACTCCATTGCAAAGACGGGGCACTACTCATAGAGATGGTAAAGAGAAGAGTGCAGTTACAGCACCTCCTTGATAAAGCAGCACAACATGAGCTGGCGTTGCTAATGGGGACCTGAATGTTCATATAGGGGCAGACAGAACAGAATATGAAAACTGCTTTGATCCAAATGGGTGGGGCAACAGGAATAAAGGTCAGGCCATTCATACTTCTGGCTCACAAATTGCTTGATGGTGGCTAACACAAGGTTCAGCAAGAAATATGGTACAAGATCCCTTACAAAAGTAGCCAACAAGAACTCCAGGTAGATTTCCTCCTGGTTAGGAAAGGGCACAAGGGTAGACTTGGTGATTGCAAAGTAATCCACAGTGAAAGAATTGTTCCACATCATAAGTCACTGATGGACACAATCAGCTACAAGCAGTGATCAGAGAATTCTCTAGGTTCAACAGACACCAGGCTGAAGACTTGGAAGTTGACTGTAGTGAAAGCACAAGAGTTCAAGGAAAAATCCAGGCTCTAGCACCTCAGGAAGAAGAGGAAATAGTGGAATCAAAGAAGAATGGCAGCACCTCAAAATGCCATGGTGATGGAAAGCAGAAGTCTTGGACATTATCAAAACAAAGTAGGATTGCAGATAAACGTGGGAGATACAAAAGATGGACCAGGCTAAGAAGCAAGACTTGTTGGCTAACAAAATAGCTAACAGAGCAGTCACAACAAAGAACTAAGCATCAGAGGCACTCTACCAGCTTATGGAATGTGACTCAGCAGATGGCACAAAAAAACCCTAGCAGGGTACATGGGAAAAGATAATCATCAGACACTACTCATAAGGAATGCCTGCAACAATCAGGTTACCAATCCACAGATCATCAAAAGCAGATGGGAAGGGCACAGTCAGTATCTTCTAAAAAAAACACAGAGAATCTGTACTGTCCCATACATAGCTTATGATACAAGAGGAGGAATAGCTCACCCTCGGACATTTAAGAATAACACTAAGTTAAATGAAGTCAGGGAAATCAGCAGGCTCACATGGAGTCATCCCACATATGATCAAGATGCTGGGTGAGTTAGAGAGAAATGGCTTCAGAGGGTACTCATCGCAGTATGGAGAGAAAGACATACCCTGGATGACTGGAGAATAAGCTTACTAGTGCCTACTGTACATTCTACTATGGGCAGTTGAGTGTTCATTTATTTGCTGAAGAGAGGGAATGAAAAACAAATACACAGAGCAGTAAAAAGTAAAATGGAAAGTGAGTATTTCAGATTCAGATCAGAATGTGACACAACCATTTCAATATTTGCAGTAAGAGATAGTGCTGAAGAAGCTAGAGATGAGGACAGACCCAACTGGGCATTCCTAAACCTGGAGAAAGCATATGACAAGGTCTCAAGAAAGCTGATTTGGACAGTCCTGCGATGGTTTAACATCCCAGAAACAGTGGTAGAATTAGTGGTCTATATACAAGGACCCAGTGACACAAGAACAGGGTCCAGTCTCAGAGAGAGGGGTTCCAAGTGATAGTGGAAGGTGCATCAGGCTTTAGCACTGAGCTCACTGCTGTTCATACTTGTGATGGACTACACAAGTAAACAGGTCATAGGCAATAGATCAAAAAAGCTGTTGTATGTAGATGACATGACATTACAGACAGATTTTGAACATATGCTTCAGAAACGATAGAAGGATGGAATGCAAAACTGAATGGGCATGGGATAAAACTGGGTACAGGCAAGACAGACAATATGGGAAATCAGGGGAAACTGAAAGTTGGGGCATAAGAGAAAATAGTTGAAGACATTAACAGCTTCAAGTATTGACAGGGGTGAATGAGGGAAAGGGAATTCTGAATGAGAAGTTCAAAGCAAGAAACAATGGGGCCAGAGACAGTGGCAAGGACAGTGTGTAACAGAATTTATTTATTTTTACTTGTCTTTTGTTAACCGGGTTGGTCCACTGGGCTAGTGGCCCATTTTCAGTGGAGACCCGAGGAGAAAAGCTCCATATAAAGCAAACAAGTTACAAAAAAAAAAAAAAATTAAAACAAGTTACAACATGTATAACAATAATACAGTCATTAGACTCAAGAGATATACAATATGTACATGGGTGATAAAAAAGAAATAAAGTACATAGTATCATGAAGTCATTACATCAAAACAATGAACAATTAATGGGTGGATATAAAACAAGTAATGTTTCAGATCTAGAGAATTTGGGTGGGTCCTAGTTAGGTGGGGTGGTGACAGGTACATGATGGAGAGTTGGCCAGGAAACTCTTTAGTTCACTTTTGAAAGTTTTGGGACACTGGATAGAGCATAGTTGATTAGGGAGCTTGTTTCATGGCTGAGACATAGAAGCAGTTATACAGTAATTTGCCTATGGTTTTACTGGGTCTGTAACTGTCCAGTAGGTTTAGGTCAGTACTACGGAGGGATCAAGAAGGTTTGTAAGAGGATAGGAGGTTCGATAGGGAGGGGCAGTTGGCAGGTTTATAAAGTAAGGTGCATGTCATTTGAAGCTGAGATAGTAGTAGAAGTTGAGGGAATTCAAGCCATTGAAGTTGTTTGAGGGCAAGGCAATGGTGAGATTTGTATGGTAGGTTTCTGGCAATTCTAGCTAAGTGGTTGTATGTCTGATTGAGTTTCACTAAGAGGTTTGCTTGGAGGTGAATAAAAATAGGGGAGGCGCAGAAAAGGCAAGTGAGGTTCTACAAGCAATAGGTAAGAATTTTTTGTTTCTGTACAACCGTCCACATTTTTGGTTAGTCTTTTTTATGACCTGTTGAATGTGAATGTCAAATTTTAGTTGATCATTGATAGTGATCCCTTAGCAGTTTGGTATGAGAGTCTGCATGAACTGATGTGCTATCTTGGGAAGTGTTAGAGAAGGATGCCCTAAGACTGGCCAATGATTTTGGGAGAAAGAGTAGCAGCTTTTTTTTTTTTTTTTGGATTAAGGATAAGTTGATTATCAATTAGCCAGTGTTCAATGGTGTTGAATGAGGTTTGTGTCAGGGAATGGAGGTCAGTGGGGTTGTTGGAGAGAGTGATAAGAGTAGAGATGCCTGTGCATTGGATTAGAGTAGATATGCAGCAGGCTGAGTGATGGTTATTAATGAAAATATTAAAGAGAAGGGGGCCTAGGATAGATCCTTGGGGAACTCTTGTTTTGGTAGGTAGGAAGGGAAAGCAGGTGGACTTCCATCTAACAGATTGCTACCGGTTAGTAAGATAGCTAGAGAACCAAATAATAATAGAAGCAGGCAGGTTGAGTTCCGTTAGTTTGTTAAGACACTTAGGGTGGGAGACAGTGTTGAAAGCCTTAGAGAGGTCAAGGAATAAGCATGACACCAGTTTGTTTTCATTCCTGGCATTGGCTATGGTTTGTGTAAAGAAACGAAGGGTGGTGGAGGTGCTGTGGTGTGGCTTAAATCTGTGTTGAGAGGGGGTGAGGAGATTTTCCTGGAGTAAGTATTTGAGGAGCTGAGAGTGACTGCATTTTTCTAGGATTTTAGAAAGAGGTGAGAGGATGGCTATAGGGCAAAAGTTAGCTGGGTCAGTGGAGTTACCTCCTTTATGAAGTGGAATTGCATAGAAGGCTTTCCAGATGTCTGGGACTATGGATTCTTTAATGGGGTAGTTTATAAGGATGGATACTGGATAAGCTATGGTACTGGCTGCAAGTTTGAGGAATGGGGGTACATTGTCAAATGAGGGAGAGCATGGCTTAAGCTTCAGCAGAAGGGATTTTATGTAGTCTGTGGGAACTGGTTTCAGGGAAAAGGTGGCATGGGGGTTGGTGGGGTAGGAGTGAAGGTATGAGAGTGGTTGGTGTCAGGAGGGGTTAGTTTGTGGATTGAATCTTTGAAGAAGTTGTTTATTAGGGAGGCTATTTCTATAGGAGATTTATCAGGGAAAGGTTAGGGGTAGAAGGCTTACCTGTGTAGAGGATATTATTTATGCAAACATTTTTTAGGGTTGGTATGGATTGAGCCTCTAGGGTAATTTGTCTCGTCTTGGATGATTTTTTTTTTGAAAAGTTTCTTAGTTCATTAAATTTGAGGAAGAGAGTGGGAGATTTAGACTTTGACCATTTTTTCTAGGTGGAGTCCCTGAATTTCATGGTGGAAAGAGTATTTTTGGAGAGCCAGGGTGCAGGATTAGATTTGATCCTAATTTTTCTTAAGGGAGCGAGAGAGTTTAGGATGTTTAGAAAAATGTTATTAAACTCATGAACAGCTTTGTTTAGAGGAAGCATGGAAATATGGGACCAGTCAATGAGAGAGAATAGTTGGTTGAACTTCTCTCCATTGAATTTTGAGAGGTTTCAGCAGTCTCTATAAAGATGGGTTTTAGAGATATGAGGTAGTATTCTTTGTATAGAGATTGGGAGGTGATCACTTAGAAAGTTGGGTTGTATATTGGCATTCTGGTATTGATTAGGATTAGAGGTTAAGATCCAGTCTAGTATGGATCTGGAGGTTTTGTTGATGCAGGTGGGAGAAGAAATGAGTTGGCTGAACCCAAAAAGGTTAATACTAAGACTAGGGGAAAGAGGGGAGAGTTTGCTCCAGTCAGTGTTGACACCCCAAAGTAGCAGTGTTTCATAAGATACATTCTGGGAAGTCCAGGCTAATATAGATTCAAGTACTGGAATATTGTTACCTGGAGGAATATAAACGGATGCAATTGTAATTTTCTTATGTGGATTTAGGTGGCAGTTAAGGAAGATGAGTTCTGTAGAAGAGAAACCTGGGAGGGGATTGAGATGGGGGTAAGGTTAAGATGTTCTGTGTAAAAGATAGCTACACCACCACCCTTTTTGGTCTTTGTCTTGCCAGAATTTGTTATACCCTGGGGAAGGATTTCTGCATTTGTAATATGGGGTTTGAGCCATGTTTCTGTTAGGGCTAAGATGTGGGGAGAGTAGCTGGCAATCCATGCATGTAAATCTGCAATTTTATTTGTGAGACTTTGTAGGTTTATAGAGTAGATGGAAAGGAGTTTTGATGGGGAGGTTGGGAGTAGTTGACTATCTAATGAGGTGGAGTTAGAAGGGTTGGATGGATTTAGTGGACCAGGGTTGGGGTTGATGTCCCCATCTAGTAAGTGAGAGACAGGAGGTATGGCAGGTTTAGTGCAGAAGACGTGGTAGGTAAAGATTTTAAGTTTCTGTTTAGAGGAATAGTGTGTGAGGTTAATGAATTTAAATCTGTGATAATGAATACTCACAGTATTATACAGAGAGGGTGAGATGGGAGATGGGAAAGGTGAGGAAGTTGTTGGGGGTGGGTAGGATACGGGGAGAGTGGGGGATAGTGGAGGGTTATCAAAGTTGGTGTGATAGGGGATAGCCAGGAGAGGATAAGCAAGATGGGTGGTAGAAGGAATTGAAGTTGCATAATTGTGAAAGTGTACATGGGAAAGTGTGGATGCCAGGTAAGTAGGTTGAATAGATACTTAGGAAAGGAGTAGGTGTGTATTAATGGGATAGTTTGGGTTGGGGGATGTCTTAGTGATTAAAGCAGAGTAAGCTGTGACTGGAAAACTGGAGGTGGAGGATGTCTTAGTGTGGAGCTTAGGGTAATAATCTAGAGTAAACAGGGGTGGGTGGGAAAGGGGTAGGGTAGAGGAGCAGAGTGAGCCCGAGCATAGCGAAGGTGAATGGAGCGGGGTTGCACCTGGTTCTGAGTTGTTAGCTAAGAGAAAAAAATCAATCAGTGAAGAGGAGAGGCAAGCAACCTAGATGACATGCAGGTAAAATATTTAGTAATAGAGGAGAAAAAGAAGACAATAGAGGCAGAAAAAAGAGGTCTGTTGGAGGAGGAAGTTTAGTCAGTGTACTAAAAAGGATGATGGTGGGTGCTGAAAGGGAGTGCAACAAGGGTAGATAGTAAGGTTACAAGAGCCCAGCAGACAGGAAACAGTCAGTCCAAAAGTGGATACTGAGTGTAAAGTAAAAATCAGAGCTGGGAAGTAGCAAAGTAGAAAGGGGGAGTAAGATAGAGGAGGCCTGGTTTAGGAGAACTAGTCCAACAGGACTACTGCTATATCGTCAAGCTGGTTGAGCAGAGACAGGCTAAGAAGTAGGAGAAGGGAGAGTTCGTAAGGAGAAGAGTGGGTTCGGGTGGTGTGGAGGTAGCTGGTTAGGGGATTACAAAGTAGATATAATAAGAAACACATGTTTAAATAAAGCAGTTCAGCTGGGGATGAGAGCTTTTCCCATGTCCTACAAGGGAGTTGCAGAGCTTATTATGCTTCCAAGAGGGTTGCTGGGTACCAGTGTTTGCAGCATTGAAACTGAGGTTAGGACAGATGTCCAGACTATATGCTGGGAGCTTTGCACCTGAAAGAAAGAAGAAAATAAAAATAAAATGAGGGACAGAGGAGTGGTGAAATGTGAGGGATTGTGTTTATAATGCTAAGGGTGCAAGCATTGGGGACAAAGTAAGGCCAAGGGAGTGAGTGGGTGTTAGTCTAATTGTAATCCCTTCTGCCTCTCCTAACACTTCAACTAGACTGGGAATAAAATCCCACTAGCAGTTTCCAAATAACAGAGCCATTTGTAAAGCAGACTGCCAAAGAAGCTGAAATGTAAGATTTATGAACCAGTAGTAAAACCAGTACTTCTGAATGATTCAGAAACCTTGGCAGTGAGGTCAAAGCAGCAGAGGAAGAAAGAAGTGAGGAAGATGGGTGGTGGTATGCACTCTGTGGGTCAAAGGAAGAAATAATGACATCAGTGAAGAAACCAAAGTAGCTCCATTTCCAGAGGAGGTCAAATAGATTACAATGGTTTGGGCACATGCAGGAAAGTAGATGATTTGGTGAAGAAGATTTGGGAGAGAGAGAAAGAAGGCAAGAGGAAATGAGGTCAACCAGCAAAGAGATGGATGGAATGCATGCAAGATATACTGCAACAGTCAGATATGACTGCTGGAGAAGCTAAGAAAGTGGTGCTAAATCGAGAGATGGCAACAGTTGTGATACCTGTCCCCATGTAGAAAATGTAAAAATGGAGTCATGGTGATAATTCCTATAACAGTACACTATGCGAATGAAGATAGATGTGATGGAACAGAAAACCAAACAAGAGGGTGTGTCATCTACTAAAGGTGCATTTCATGTATCTAGCTAGATCAAGAAAAGACCATATTATGTAGCAAAGCAGGTTGAAAGTTCCTTGCTTATGCCAAGCTATATAATATGGTTTTATGCAGACCCCTGCCTAGACTTTGGCATTCAGGTGACTTAACATCCAAGGGAACATGGGACCAGGATAATGAAGCTGTGCATATGAAGCAGGACAAATATTCCTATGATAATGTCATTGCATGACACAACCTGGTATCAGTACAATGTGTGATGAATCACATATCATATACATTCTGTTTTTAATTTCTCCAAGTATTTTGGGTTTCTACTATAATGATGGGAATGGGCTCCATTCATAATTGAGGGTATGATTACAGTTTATGAAATCAATATTTTGTGTTTGGTGTTAACCAATAGGGCTCTTCTCAGCACCTGCAACTTGCCCAGAATTGCCTCCATCAGTAATTCATACTGGGTTACATTTATAAGTACAACTGTAAATTATTTTTTTATTAGACCCATCACTCCTGCTACTACTGGAACTGTCTGGGTATCTTTCTTCTACATCACTCATTTCTGCCTGCTAATCCTGGTATTTTATGATCCAAAGCAGCAGAGATAAAAAGCAAACTTATAAAACAAACTACATTAACTGCCAGAAGCAGAAGTCGCAAGGTTCTTGTAAAAAGACTTATTACCCACAAATGAGCACTTTCGTTCATGTAACAGTATTGGACTTCTTCAGATAAGCTTAAGAAAACAAAAGGCAGGTTTTTAAATAAGGCCCAAACTGATCACCTGATCTGAGGATGATGTCATTAAACCCTCCCATTTACATTTCTTAAACTGCCAAAGTGCTGTAAGAAGTGCTATCTAAAGTGCATAAACATGATAATCTAAATTTGAGATTATTATTTCACTAAAAGCTTTAAAATGCACTGAATAAATACACTTATTAAAATATATATATTGAAATGTATATTAAAATAATACAACCAAAAGAACAAAAATAAAATTCTTCTTCTTCTGGCTGCTCCCATTAGGGGTTGCCACAGCAGATCATCCATTTCCATTTCTTCCTGTCCTCTGCATATTGCTCTGTCACACCAACCACCTGCATGTCCTCTCTCACCGCATCCATAAACCTTATCTTAGGCCTTCCTCTTTTTCTGTTACCGGTAGCTTCATCCTTAGCATCTTTTTTTCCCAATATACTTTGCATCCTTCCTCAGCGCATGTCCAAACCAACATAATCTTGCCTCTGTAGCTTTGTCTCCAAACCTATCAACCTGGGCTGACCCTCTAATATACTTATTCCTAATCCTGTCCATCCTCATCACACCCAGTGCAAATCTTAACATCTTTAACTCTGCCATGTCCAGCTCTGACTCCTGCCTTTTTGTCAATGCCACTGTCTCCAAACCATATAACATAGCTGGTCTCACTACCCTCTTGTAGACCTTCCCTTTCATCTTACTAGTACTCGTCTGTCACAAATCACTCCTGACACTCTTCTCCACCAACTCCATCCTGCCTGTACTCTCTTCTTCACCTCTCTTCCACACTCACTATTACTCTGAACTGTTGATCCCAAGTATTTAAACTCACCCACTTTCGCCACCTCTACTCCCTGCATCCTCACCATTCCGCTATCCTCCCTCTCATTCACACACATATATTCTGTCTTAGTCCTGCTGACCTTCATTCCTCTACTCTCTAGAGCATATCTCCACCTCTCCAGGGTCTCCTCCACCTGTTCCCTACTCTCTCTACAGATCACAATGTCATCTGCAAACATCATAGTCCACGGGGACTCCTGTCTGATCTAGTCTGTTAACCTGTCCATCACCATTGCAAATAAGAAAGGGCTCAGAGCTGATCCTTGATGTAATCCCACCTCCACCTTAAATACATTCGTCACTCCCACCGCAGACCTCACCGCTGTCACACTACCCTCATACATCTCCTGTACCACTCTTACATACTTCTCTGACACACCCGATTTCCTCATACAATACCACAACTCCTCTCTAGGCACCCTGTCATATGCTTTCTCTAAGTCCACAAAGACACAATGCAACTCCTCCTGACCTTCTCTGTACTTCTCCATCAACACTCTCAGAGCAAACATCAAGTACATATTCTCATTGAGATTATTCACATGTAAACATACCCAAATGGAAATAATAATAATAATAATAACAGTGCTTTATCTTATTAAAACTTTATGCGGTACGACATTTGAACCGACTCTCTGATATTTTTCTGGCAGCCCTTCAACCTTTCATTTTCTTAGGGTAAGGAAATCCACCTTTTTTAGAAAGTAATGTTTACTTCAGAAATTAAAGTAAAAAGTACACGAAAAGTAACAAAAAAAATCTCTTGGCTGCTTCATCTTCTGTGGGGTAAATCTTACAGCAGTCGCTGTCAATATTGATTGAAACAGTGTTCTCTCTTTGCAGCTTGAATGTTGTCTAACCCAAAACATTTGCCGTGAAGATCAAGCTGCAAAGAAAAAAAAATGTTTTGAATCTGTATTCACATCTAAAGCTGTAACAATTCCACCACAGAACAAGAAGCAGTCAACTGTTTTCCAAGCCGTAACAGCACGGTATGTCTTTCACTGCAGGGAAGAGATGAATAAGCTCTGCAGCTGTGCTGCTCCAAATTTATGAGGGGAAGGATAGCACAGAAACTAAAAATGTAGAAAATAATTCACTGTTAACCACTATGTAACCAGAACGGCACAGTAATGATTCAAAAGGACGTGTTTTTAAACCAGAAAGGCCGATATGCTCAACGTCCATGGTACTGTCCAGCCTCCAGGCACCTGTACACCATTAGAAGGGGGGAACAAGAAATCAGTCAGCCTTTCATGTTTAAATGTGGTACTTCCTATACTACCCACAAACCATTTACATCCAGCTGACACCATGACAGTACAACAGTTACAAATGTATTTCTCTTTTCAGGATATTTAAAGGAAAGTGAATCAGAACACTTACAACCGCACACTGCAGGTGAACACAATGCGGGTTGACTTCTTTTTTTCAGAAAATCTGACAGTTTGGGCTCCTAGTTTCAGGCATACACAAAGTCAGAGCTTTTATTATTGAAATCCCCCCCAAACATTTGATTATGTTTCAGTGCAAAGTATTGAGAAACTGGACCACTGTGCAGATGCATCGCTACTTACGTGTTATCCAGTTGTTGAGAATGTGGTTGCGATAATATGTAAGTACCCTTTATGCTTTAAAATGCAACTGATCGAGCAGTAATCATTCAAGCCTGACCAGCTGCAAGTATTTAAAAGTAGCTGACAAAATAATTCTTTTACTTCTAAAACCAGTGTCCATGGACCCACTTTCATACTGATATTGACCTTCTCTATAACCATGTATCTGAAATGGTGGTTAGGGTACATGTGAACATGTTTTGCTAATGCATTTTTCAGATGTATTCTTTTTACATCATATTCCTGTTCATAAATCTGGTCCCGTAATCTACGTTCTGTTTTGCCTATATAAAAACACGGGCAGAGCTGGCATAATCTTACATATTCAACTCCCTTGCACTCACAGTTGTATCTTCCCTTTATCCGATCCTCCTTACCACAGATGTTAAGAGTCACCAGTAAAAATATATTTAGAATATGGGCAATGTCCACATTTTTTCATAGTAGGGATAAGATTGTTATGATGTGTATTGCTGGTATTGTTGCTTATAATACTCTCCAGGGCAGTTTTAAAATCAGAGCCTCTGTGGTTTACTATAGCAGGTCTTTCACCTGCTTTATTTATAAGTAGAATGCCATCACACATAATAACCCAGCTTTTGTTTAAAATCCACTTAATTGGTTTGTATTACTGCTAAAACGTAATACATTTGCTGGTTGGGCTAAAGTTATATTGTGTTTCATCCAGCCTAGAATATTTGTAAGCCCTGCAACTGAAGTATTTAAAATAGGTCTAAAATGTCCTGCTGTTCCTTTACTGTATACTTCTCTTGTTAATTCCTGAAGAGGAGGTTTGGATATCCTCTCCTGAGAAACATTCCCACCAAGTTATTGCATTCTTCTACAAACTGTAAGTCTAAAATAACCATCCTTGCTGCTCTCACGAGCTGCCCTTTTCTACTGACCTTTTTTGATGGTGGGGGTGTGAACTGGTATAATGAAGAAAGGTGTTCGAGTAGGTATTTTCCCCATAAACACTAGTTGTATATCTATTGGACCTAATGTCTTTCTCCAACCATACATCCAGACAGGTTATCTTATCTGATGCACACTTAGGTGTAACATTTAAAAAGTTAGTTGTAGAACTGATGTATTCCATAAAGGACTCAATATTCTCAACCTTGTCCTTCTAAAGGATAAAGATATTATCCAGGTAGCAGACATAAAGCTGGAAGGATGTTTTCACATAATTTTCAAATAGACATTTATGCTCCCAATGGGCCATGGCTAGCTTTACAAAAATAGAGCTGCAAGGTGATCCCACAGTTACCCCATTCTTCTGTAAATAATATTTTCCATCAAATAAAATGTAGTTGTTATCCAAAACCAGGTGAAACAGCTAGAGATTAATCTCATATTGGGGGACCACTTTCTGGAACAAGAATTCAGTAACCCATGCAATACCTATATACTGGGGGAATGACTGTACAGAGATCCTTTATGTCTATCGTAATAAAAACATCTTTGTGGTCATATTCAACTTTGTTAATCAACTGTAAAAAATGACAATTATCCCTACAAACTTGTGTTTTGTTTATTAAAAGAATTTTCAATTTGCTGTCTAGGTATTTAGCACAGGCTAATGTTACTGAATTGTGCCCATCCACTATGGGACACATCAGAGGGTTATCAACATTGTTATGCTTTTTTGGGACCCCAAATATAGTTGGTATGAGCGAGGAGGTTATGTTAAAATAGTTGAAAGTATGCCTCTATATGCTCTGTTCAATTGATTCCATGAAACAAGTTCGTAGGTGTCACTATTTAAAATTTCAAGCAATTATTGTATTCATGCACATCCATGATAAGCCCACCCCCTTATCTGGTTTCATGATTCTAACATTCTGTTGTTTTAAAAAATGCAATAAATCAACTTTGTGCTTACTTAAATTGAATTTGCAATGCCTATTATTTTGTTTTAAAAAGTTTCTGATATCTAATTCACATACATTTTCGGAAAGTTGAAATACCAGATGCAGGGGTGGGTTGAATGTGCTTGAAATATGTAAATCATCAGTAGGGATATTATCATCAAAAATAAGGTTAAGGTTTAGCTTTCTTAAATACATTTTGTAAATCCAACAAAGTCTTAGCCACATTGACTCTCTTAGATGGAACAAATGTAAGGCATTTTGACAGTAAATCTACTAGTTCTTGATCAAAGGACATGCTGGAAAAATTATAAATTTGAATCTCTCCTTCCTGGTTGTGAATCATTTCAAAAGTATGTAGTGGGACCATGTTTGTTGAAATCGTCACTACTGTTAGTTCCTCCATCCTCAATATGTCCGCTGCAGTTAGTTCAGCTGTTGGGGCTGGTACTGATTGCTCGATCACCATTGCTTCCTCCTGGGGGGGCATCCAAAAATCCTGGTTGTTCCATCGGTCACTATGATGGTGTTGATTGTGATCGTCACAGTTTCTTTCCCTTATCCTTTCTGAGGATCTCAATGGTGGAAATTCTGTGGGATCAGATAAAGGGATAGTAGATTTGTTATACTTTTGAGTATTAGCACCATAAGTCGTGGCTTTGTTCTGATGAACAGTGTTGTTACTGCTAGATTCAACATGTTGCCAGCACCTCCCTTTACCACAAGTCTGGGAAGGTGGGGGGTTAGCGTACACGTTACCTTTGGCATAGTCAGTCCTGTCTCACTCAATTTTCCTCACTTTCATTGCTTTCAAACATTCGAGTTGCTGGTTAATAATATTGAAAATTCTTACATGTTCAAATTTATGTTGCTCATATTGGATATCCAGCTTCATTAGATTATCCAGAAAGTTCAGTTCCACAGCTAACTTTTCAATAAGTTTAATATTGTGTTTAAGCAGCAAAATCGACCAGCTCACACCCTTGTTTGTCAAATGGGGCCAGTAGGTCAAGATGAAGGGGGACATTTTTCTCCAGGCTCTGACAGAAATCACCAGATTCTCAGTGCTTTGGGTACTTGTTTATTTTTGATACATTCAACAAAATAAAAATTTTCAAGATGAAGTTTTTTGTATTTCAGCAATTTGTGATCAAAGTCATTCACTTTTTCATACAGGGTAGAATGCTGAAATATCGACTTCACATTGAATCTGAATTCATGATGCAACCATTCATTTAAAACTGGAACATCACCCTGAAAAGGGTGACACCTCACTGGAATAATGCCAAAAGTGTTTGAAGCTGCATGGGTTTCTGCTTGTTGTGCAGATGACAGAACATCACCCAAAACTAGGTGATACTTCACCGGACCATTAGAATTACTAGCAAACACACTGGCAGTTTGTAAATTATTAAATTGAGCTGTACTTATGCCATGTAGAACAGGTAAGGAATCAATAGAAAAAATTGCAGGTTGCCGTTGTAATTGGGAGGGTTCAAAGACAAAGTTGTTACCTTTGTAGTTCTGAGAAAGAATGTGCACTGTTTGGGAAAGCTGTTGAATAAGCAGTGTAAGATTCTTGATATTCTTACCGATATCTCCTACATCCAACTGTGAGAAAAGTTTAGGTGTAGCAGCACCCCCTCAGCAGCCATAACATGCAGACAGTGAAACAAACAACCCAAAGCAACAGAGACAAAAACAAAACTTATAAAACAAACTACGTTAGCTGCAGGAGAAGCCGCAAGGTTCTTGGTATTTTATGAGTTTATGTCTTTCTGTATATAAAACACTGTAACCACTGGGTGTAGCAAGTTGTGATCAGTGCTACTTCTAACTTTTATTCATGGACTACTAGATCTGTTTCTTCTTCCACATCTGTTTCTGAACTGGTGGTAATCAATTATCCCATGTGATATAAATGTCATCATTCTCTATAATGCTTTTTGTTCATGTTTTCAATGCTTCTCAACTACTGCTATATTATAGTGTTTGTACAATCTGCAGTACAACTGTCTTGCCACATTATTCTGCCTTTCACAATACAGGCCCTCTGCCATGAGGGTATCGCACCCAACAACAAGATGTGCAACTGCTTCCAGTTCGTTTTTTTTTTTTTTTTACCATTTGACCGTGTCTCCCACCCTTTCAGCTGGTTTTGTAAAGCAATGGGAACATAATCCACTATCCTGGGCTGCCACTGTTAACCTTTCATCCCCCAGTTTCAGTTTGCTTGTCCTTAACCATTCCTATGTCAAAATCTGGGTCAACATGAGGTTGCTCTGTACTTGCGATATTTACACCTTTTCCAATTTTCTTTCCTTCTCATCTGATCTTTTTCCTTATATGTTTTCATTTGTTTCTTGGCACATTCAGTTGTCTGAGTTTTGTATACTTCTGGTTTGATTTCAATTATCACTTGATACCAAAATGCTTCAGCTAAACTAAACAAAGATATCATCTTAGATGACTTCTCATGTTTAAAACCTTCACTATGTCTGGAACTGATGAGTTCAGCAGGTTATGTATGCAGTCCCATGATCGCAGGTGCATGTAATCAATTTTGAGGTGGCCCATATATCTTTCAGCTAAACAAATATTTAATCTTGGTATACATTATACTGCATTTGATAAGTACGAAGCATTTTTTAATGCCCCATTGATCCAGTGCTTTTTGGGGCCAATCATTCACCCCAAAACAGTGTTAGAATAGAGACAGCAAATTTACTTATAGCTTGGACTTTATTCATAGGTTCATATGTGTTTACTAAGCTAATGACCACAAGGGCCTTTTTAAGCCTAGCCATGCATCCCAAATCTCTGACAAGTGCTGATACCCTTGGTAAGTATAAGCAAGGATCTTCGATCTGAACCATTTATAGGTTACCTGTGTCCATTAGAGACATAGGTGCCAAATCAGGGATGAATTTCTGGTTTCCCATCCAATTGTCCAAATTACACTTGAATTAGGTTAGGGAGGAACTCTGCTTCACATGGATGAAGAGCCTGTTCCATAGATGGGGTAGTCTCTGGGATACGTACCTATCTCTCCTATTTTTATCACAGGCAAGGTTTAAGTCTTTAGAATGGATAATTCTGGTGTTTTTTGTTTTGTGGATATGCAGGAGATCCATCAGAGTGGGGTCTGACAATATATAATATAATATATAATATGCCAGGCACAGATCTCCCCTTAAAAGCCTGTAGGAGACAGAATACAGGGATAGGGCCTTGAGGCAGTCTGCATAGGATATATTACTTATGCCCTGTATTCTTTTAGTGAGGAACCTCTGTGGATATTCCAGTTGTTGGATATGCCTGATTAGGTACATATCAAAGGGAGAATTGTACTCAGTAATAGGTCTGATGAATGCAGAATAAAGTGGAACAATGACTTCCTTGGACTTAGATGCCATACCTTTTGTTTATAACTTGTGCAACATATAATGAGTTCTTCATCACTGTAGACAAGTGATGATCAAAGGCTAGATTACTATCTGTGAGTGTTCCTAAGTCCTGTAAATTATTGGGTCATAGGTTTGTACTAGGCTAACTGTTCTTGTCGGCCATTTTAAGCTAAGCCACTTATCCCATGTGAGATTCAAACCCTGGATCTTGTCACTATAAATCAAATACATTAACCATTATGCCAAGCTCTCAACCTAATCCTAGGTTTATTCCTAGATTTCATGGGAGCTCCTTTATTTCCCATTCTTCTCCAGGCTGATATTTTCTTGATGCTGCAGCTTTTGTTTTAAATGTTCGTTTTGTACATTTCTCAAGACCAACTGTCATTCTTATATCACCTGAGGTAGTTGTAACTATTTGTAGCTGTGCTTTCAACTCATCATCTGATGAACTATACAATTTTAAGTTATCCACAACAAGCAGATAAGAAGTCTTTTAACAAGGTTGTTTTCTGGGAGCCAAACTGTAACCTTAGCCTAATCTGTTAGGTAAACAGCTTGATGACTTAAGGGCAAGACAAAACAGCAGCACTGATAAAGAATCACCCTGGAATAGCTTCCAAAGAAATGTTGTCCCTGAGAGAATACTTTGCCCTTTATCATGGCTCAACTCCAAAGTGGTTTGCCACTGTTTCATGGGTGCTGTAATGTAACTGATCAATGTAGGGTATATTTTATACATTTGCAAGCATCCTTTTACCCATTAATGTGGGATGCTGTCAAATGCTTTTTCGTAACATACCTATGCCATACTTAAATTCATCACATTTTACAATCCTCTATTATGGCTTTATTTAGCAACAAATGATCCCTTGTTCCATGTGACATTGTTTTGTTTTCCTTTTGCTGTTTGCCATAATTGATCTTTTTTTTTCTAAATGACTATAGACTCTGTATCAGTTCCGGTATATAATTTATAATTTGTTCAAAGGGAAATTACTGCTCTATATTTCCTAGGATGGCTTATAGTTTCACTCATAAGGAGGGGTATAATTTTTCCTGCTGTTAACCAGATTGGGCGCTATTCAGGATGTACATATATGTAATTCTTACTCAGCGTTACATCATTGTGTAAAGATGTGAATACCTTCAGACAGAAGTTAGGCACTGTGTCTGGGCCTAGGGTTTTCGAATTCAGAGTTTTTCTTAATTTTATCTCAATTTTCTGCCCATCACTTCATTCCACTTTGCATCCTCTACATTAGAACTCCTTACTGTTTCTTTTAATTCTTCTCGCCGTTCACATGTTCAACAGGGCCTTCATAAATACTTCTGTGAAATGTGCCTATTTTTCCTTTTCTTTTCCTTTTTGTTGCATTTCTTTTCCTTTTACTTTGTTACCCAATTCATTATAAAATCTTTTTGGTGTACCAATGAATTGCTTATTTTCTACTTTTCCCTTATATTTATCTGCATGCCTTTTAAGTTTTTTGTCTGTGCTGATATTTTAAACTTATTAATGGCAACAGTATATGATAAATCATGGTCAGTTCTGATACTGTGCATTGCTTTTACCACATCAGACTAAGTATTTTTGATGATCTGCTCCTTATCTGCATTCTTCCAACAGTGATACTTATTGTCTTAATTGCTTTATAATTTCTCTGTTCAATGGTTCCATGATGGCGTTTACTTGCTCCCCTCCTTTCCTTTGTTACCCTTACCTTTTTGTGGTAACACTTTATCCATTATTAGTTTAGCTGCACAGTGATGTATTCTATTTCTTTTATATCACATAAATTTATCCTAATAGTCTTGATTATGGTGTTCACTCATCTGTTTAACAATCTTCTATCATTTTGGGTCTTACTAACTTTCTGCAATCTATTTCCTTCATCTATCTTAATATGTCTATCAATTTCTATTAAATCAAGCAGGCCTTCCCCTAAATCATTCTCTTTTGGACTGAGAACATCTTCTTTGCTCTCTGCTTCCTGTAAATATTCTACAGAAAGTTCCAGAAAATCCTCCTGTGACTTATCCTTTTCAGATGCGCCCTGCTTCATCTACTGCTCCTTCATATGGGAACCCATTGGCCCATCACTCCACAATAATACCCATGTCAGAATTGGCACTACTTCCTGCTCCTTCCCTTTCTGTGCAACTTCAACTGGACTTTTGCACCATTCTTCAAAAAAAGGCTCTAAAGCATCACCATGTGGCAAATCTTCTTCAGATGCCCCCTGCTCCAACTGTTGCTCCTTAGTATCGGGACCTATATTTCCATCATGCTGCAATATTGCCTGTGTTGGTTCCTCCACATTAAATCCTTCACTTCACAGATAACCCATAATAACTTCAGTTTCTATTTGTTTAACTTTTTCCTTTCTAATCCTCTGTTAATACACAACAAAAACAGTGGGATTAATAAGACTAATGGTGATAAAGATCTTTCCCTTGTAACAACTGATAGAGCAAATATTATTGTTTTAGAAGTTGAAGATTCTTCAGATCTGCTCAGAAAAGATATTCTTGTAATTGGAGATTCAATTATTAGAGGAACTAATACTTGCATTTGCAGAGAAGATAATGAACATTGAATAGTTTTATAGACTATGCGAATATAAGATGTGAGACAAGCCTTGGAACGACTTAATGTAAAGAAGTATGGACCTGTTTTTACTCATGTCAGTACAAATGATCTCATTCGCAAGGATTCTCTGACTGTTAGTAGGGAACTTACAGCCCTTTTAGATAGTATAACTTGTACTGGTGTTAGGACATATTTTTCATAAATCACATATAGAAAGGATGGTTAGGTTACAGAGAATGAAAAGTTTTATGGGTAAATATCTACATGGAAAAATATTTCCTGTTTTAAAAAATGGAAACGTGTAGAGCATCCAAGGCTAGTTTTGGGTACACATGTATTCAGACAGGATGGTATGCATTTATCAAAATAGTGAATACAATTTTTACAGCAGATATTTTGCAGTATTTGATAAACAAAAGGGAGAATATTAGCCAAGCTGAAAATTTAACAGTCCACAGATAGCAACATTTGATGCATCTCAAATGGTTGTTAATGCTAGGAGCATTAATAATAATGTTTGTTTAATCAAAAATTTGCTACATTTCTATAGGATTGATGTTATTGTTTGTGAAACATGGTAAACGAACAATGACTGGAAACCAGTTCTGTCAGGGTATAAATGTTTTTACTGTAACAGACATTCTAACAAAAAAATCAAGTTTAGGAGTTATGATAGGGATTAAACAGTTATGAGACCTGTGATTATAACATTTTCAGTGATAACACCAACACTATAGACTGTGTAACTGTGACAAAGACAATCCTGGAACATATAACAATTGTTGGAGTGTATGGACCACCAAAGTCAAGTGCTGATGACCTAGAAAAATTCATACATTTCTTGCACTGATACACAGAAGGGAAGAATAATATTAGCTGGTGACTTAAATTTACCTGAAACAGACTGGAATAATATTGCTTCAACAATATCCGTAAGGAACACACGTGTTCAGGAACAATTGCTTCAGACTGCAAAAAAAATACCAGGAAACGGAACATACTAGACATTATTTGTGTTCCTAAAGAAATTACTGCTACTTCAAGTCAAGCTTTACCACCATTGATGTGCAGTAGTCTTGGGGTTATAAGGCTTAATTTGTTGCTAGATAATTCTGCCAAAATTAAATCTAACCAATGTGCAGAATATTAGTTTCAGATTATATGGAATCAAAACAGTCACTATGAAAAACTAACTGGAGTGATGTGTTCATTGGAAAAACTGCAGATGGAATGCACAATGTTCTGAAAGAGAAACTGCTTCAGTGCATGACTGCAAAAAATAAAAAAAATGTTACATTACAATCTAGTCATACAATGTCAGGGGGATAAATTTCCATAAGAACAAGATGCCTGATTAAGATGAGACACAAAAAATATAAGAAATGGAAGAAATGTGAAACTACAACTTTGAAAACTGAAATGAACAAGATGGGAAAACAAAGTATAGCGTGAGACAAGATCAAGAAAAAATTGAAGAAAATTTATATAAAGGTATTGAGAGTAATAGGAAATCTTTTTATAGATACATAAGATGCAGAAGTTGCAAAGACATACAAATTGATAGACTGTGTAGATTGTAAAATTTATTCTCAGACATAACAGATTGTAGACATATTTATAAAATCTTATGCAAAACAGCTTGGCTCCACAAAGGGGTGATAAGTTGTCCTGGTGACATCCAGGTAACCTCAGATACTGGAATCAAATTAGATTATATTGAAAAAGAACTGTACAAACTGGATCCAAACAAAGCACAGAGAGGAAACAGAATTAGAAATAATGACCTAAGAACAAGAACTTACAGTACCATTATATCTATTATTTACTAGGTCATATAAATATGAGGAGATTCCTCAAGACTGGAGACATGCCCTTATTCAATCTGTCTTTAAGGGAAAGGGGATTAGGTCAAACCCAGAGTCGTCATACAGACCCTTTAGTCTATTTTTATGTTGTGGAAAAATAATGGAGAATGTAATATTGGATACGTTATTGTCAGAATTTGATAGGTTGGGACTTGAAACCATATATCAGCATGCATATGTTGAAAATAGATCTATTGCCACTTATAACATGATGTTCTCTAACAATATAACATCTATGAATGCATAAATTGTGCTGTGATGCAATTTATAAGATTTAACTTCAGCATTTGACGCTTGTACACAAAACACTGATCAATAAATTACTACAACTAGGTATTGATCTACTCTTGATAAGATGGATAGATGCATGGCTTACATATATGACATGGCAAGTATCATACAGCAATTTGACAGGTAAAATTCTTGTTTACAGTCAATGTGTCCCATAGGTCTCTGCCCTAGGCCTTTACTTGTTTATATTGCATCTTTCATAGCTACCTTTTTCGGGTCTATATCATTTTGCTGAAAACACTTTCCAGTGAACATGCATTCAGTAACCATCATTCAGAGAAAATTACTTCCGTGATTCACTGAATACTCCCAGGGCAAAAACATAGTTGGCCAATTACACAAGTTTGCCCTTTTCTCCACTGTAGTCCAATCTTGCAGTTGGTATATATAGTTAGGGTGGTGTGGGTGACACAGCCCCCCCCCACTTGGGTGGGTTTGATTTAGCTAGATGTGGATCTGTTGTGTTGCAGGGCATGTATTTCTTTATCCTGGGAGTATTCAGCGAATTGCGGAAGTGATTTTCGTTGAATGACAGTCTCTCAATGCGTGTTCGCTGGAAATTATTTTTTGGCGAACTAATACAGACTGACTTTTTCATTTGTTGTGTTCTACAGTCTATATGCAGATGACCTAAAATTGGGGGAACTGATTACATGCGTTACAGATAAGGCACATCTGCAAAAGAACTTGACTAAATTGACCATTTGGGCACAGGGGAATAATATGCCGATAAAAAAAATAAATTCAACAAAAAGTAAGCATATGAGATATGGGAGACAAACTGAAAGGTGATTATTGAATATAGCATGCAGCGATTGAAACTGTAGATTCGTTTAAGGAACTGGGTATATGGGTAGATCCAGCTTTGAGTTTTTCTAATCATATCAACCAATTGGTTAATAATAATTATAGAATTATAGGTTGTATAAAAAGTTTTATAAAGTCTAGGAAATCAGAAATGATGAAGTCATTGTTTGCCAGTTACATTTGACCTAGATTTGAGTATGGGATAACAATATGGAAACCTTATAAGAAAACACACACGAGTAAACTGGAAAGAGTACAGCAGAAATATACTAAGGGCATCCATGGATGTGAACATTTAAATTATGAAAGACTAAAGTATCTGAGCTTGTACAGTGTCTCTTATAGATATCTAAGAGGATATCTTATTTAGTTATATAGGGCATTTAGAAACAACTACCTCTGGGAATGTTTGAGGTTATCAAAAAGTAGTAGAGAATCATCAGACAACCTGTGTAGAAGATTCTATAGGAATGAGAAGTGTACTAATTGGTTCTCTGAGAGAGCAGCTGATGAATGGAACTGACTGCTAAATTACATTAAAGCAAGTACTAGTTTAGATATTTTTTTAGAACAGCATGGACACTTATTATGGAAATGAGTGTTTTGGTATATTGGCAGGCTAGAAGGTCATTAGTGCCCATGCTTGAAATATTTGCATGTAGCATGTGGCATCTGCTATGACTTTCAGCCAATGGTAACTGCAATAGAATACCAATATATATTTTTTATAAAGACCACATCCCTTCTAAACAGATCCCTTGAGACCCCAAAACTGAACCAATTGACATCCAAATCACAATAAATAGGACCAATTACCAGATCGTAGCATATTAGATGATCTCCACATCTATGCTCTTAGAAAAGCATATTAGGCTCTGAAATATACCAGATTAACTGGCATTCCATTACCTTTGGAGACTTTAACTATCCAACAACCAACTGTGATACCTATACCTAACCTATATCTGTAGGATTTGCCCAAAGATTCCTTGATTTCATCAACAAAAACTTATTGGATTAAATTGTCAAGTAACTGACTGCAGGATAAAATATTCTTGACCTAGTCCTAACCTGCATAGCATTGAAATCAGTCATGCCTCCTGTACTCCTTTCTCCAGCTAAATCCAGTCACAAACTGGCAACCTTTTCCTTCAAAATCTTAACAGCTAGATGTAAATATCATGAAGTTCTGTGACTGCAATTGTACAAACCCTCTACAATTATATGATGAAGTTTCTAAGTTCAAATTTACTGTATTACAAAGATACTGACACAGCAAGTAGTTACACAAGCAAACTCTGTGTGCGCCTGGAGAAATACATTGGCCTGATAATCCCTACCAGATAAAAAACAAAATGGGAAAAAATTCAAAGTACTGCCAAAAACACATTTAGTTATGCAAAAAGTAAAAAATATTAACATCATATTCTGACAGAGTCCAAGTTTCTGTGAGGACAAAAGTGGTAAACAAATGTAAAAAGATTTTGGTCATTTTGTGTGACTAAGTAGACATTTTGGCATTACTTTTTTATCTATACACCATTCTAAAGTTAATAGAAGTTTAAAAGTAAACCAAGCTGGTGGTCTACATGTATAAATAAGAAATACAATAAAAGAAAAAAAATCTTAAACTATATAGCAAAACAAAAACCCTCAAACCAATGTTAACATTAAAAAGCTATCAAAAGAACTAAAAAGCACCATCAGGAAAACAAAGGCATCCCTTGAACGTATATAGCCCAAATATCTGACAGAATCTCAAACCCCCATCATAAACACCTGCTAAAATACTCTCCAAAATTAATAGTACATCATCCATGAGGCCTGATAATATGCCCACTTGTCTAATAAACAGTGCAAAACACACCCTATTGGATCTGCACCTACAGCTTAGCTACTGGATTTGGCCCTTAAGTGTGGTGCATAGTTGTGTGATGTCACTTCATAAAGGTAGACCACCCAATGACCCCAGAAACTGCAGCCTAACTAGCCTCAGCTATAATGTCATGGTGCCTATAAAAACTGACCTAATTAACTATGACCTCAACATCATAAGTTGAATGAGCTCCACATTAACCCCTATGTAGTTAGGTGCTAGCTAACTGGATGAAAGCTAGAACCCAAGTAGTGAGGGAGGCAGGTGTATCCTCAGTAAACATGAAGATAACCAGTATTGTTCCTCGGGGCTCTGTGCTAGGACCTCTACTATTTGATATCTGTTTGCACATCTCCAAATTAACATGTGCATGACTGAAAACTTGGTGTCATTCTCAAGTCCCCTTCTGATACGCAGAAGGTCCAACTGGAACTCACATGTCAATAACTATACTCAAAACATGGGCTAAAACTAAATGCTAAAAATGCAACACTGTTGCATTTGGTAAATAATCCTTTCAGACACCTTATAGTATAAACAACACCTAACTCCAAAATTAAAGTATGGTGATAAACATTGGAACATGGGTAGATAATTCCCTTTGTGTTACACCATCACATTGCATCAGTTATTAGGAATTCCTTTTACCTGGCATAGCTGATTGCAAAAAGTATTGAATCTAGGTCCAAGGAAGTTCTTACCCCTCTGTATTCCATATGGATCAGATCAATTATTGGATACAATACCCCTTTTGGGATGTATATCAAGCACCTGGAAAGATGTCGGGGTTCTTAACTAAAAAGGTCACAGGCTTAAAAGACAAGAGTGACCAGGAGAGGCTGGAAGTACTGTCTCTTTATTCAGTGTCCTATAGACTCCTTAAGGTTGACCTGTGCTTTGCCTTACCTTTTGGGCCATTAAGGATTCAGTAGCCAAGACCTCTTATATCTCCACAAGTCAAACAGTCCCACTAACACTAGAACCAGGGATCTAAACTTGCTTAAGCAAATAAATCGTGTTGGCGAGAGACAAAGTTGTCATGCAACACTCACCTCTTGTCTGGAAAAAACTTACACTCCATATTAAGCAAACAACACATTTTCTTCCTTCGGAAAGGAGTTAGACAACTGGATGGGTATCCACAAATACACTCCTGGTATGACTGGTCTGTTGATCTTTGGGTAAGGTCTAAGGGTAGGAAGTGACAATGTATCAATGGCCACACCATGCCTTATATTTTCTATGATTTTTATGATATGACTCTATACCAAGGGAAGCATCTGAGAGATGGGAAGGGACAAATGCAGCAGTAGAATGTCTTCAAGGATCTTGTGGATATTGACTTGGGAAGTAACTGGGTCAGATAGAAGGATTTTTCTGACTATGATGGAAGTGTGATGATCAAATGAGAGACAGTTGTCCACATAAGTACATAGGTCTTTTATGATCTCGTCTATCTGAAGAAGAGTACATTTTTTAATGTATGAAGTTGAAACAAGTTGCATTTAGCCCAAGACATTTTGGCTGTTGTTGTTGTGTCTTTCGGCTTTTCCCAGTTAGGGGTCGCCACAGTGGAACTCCGGTCCGCTAATGATTGGCAGTAGATTTTTACGTGCCAAGTTGCCAACTCTGATGCACAACCTTCAACGAAGGTACACCCATTCACGCATGTCTCCACACAGAAGACGCTCTAGCTGAGAATCAAACAGGACAGCGTCTTACTGTGAGGTGACAACGCTACCGCAGCACCACCACCAGCCCAAGACATTTTGGTACACCAGGTTTATGTACATTGTAGCCCATGTGGGGCACGTTTATTATCAGTGGATGAATGGATAACAGTGCTTGTTTGTAGTCATCAGCAAGCTTGGGCAACCACACTTCTGGGACACTGGCTTGGATATCTGCAAAGTAGATGTCAAACAGGAGATGTTCCAGCAATGATAGTAGCTCACTAATTACTATTTTACATTCAGATATGGTACCAGCAACTTTCACAACCTGAGATTTGTTAGCCTATTTCCAGTGCAATGGAAATGTAGGGGTTTACATTAAGTTCTTTGTCTAATTTTCAGTAAAATTAGCTTGGAGATAGTAACAAAAGTCTTGGCCAAGTCAAAATAACAAGATTCACTGAATAACCAATATCCACAGCCTTTGCATCATTTCTAAGGAAGCTTGCGAAGTTAAAGATACAGTACCTACCCTTCACATAATTGAACTGATTGGGGTCTACATCAGGTAAGTTGCCTGTGTCTGCATAAATTAATTCTGCTCTGATGTATTCCATGGCTTTGCACATAACGTTGATGAGGCTCATTGGCCTATAATTACATGGGTCCATACAGGGCCATCCTTGTGTGTGTGTGTGTGTGTGTGTGTGTGTGTGTGTGTGTGTGTGTGTGTGTGTGTGTGTGTGTGTGTGTAGGGGGGGTCACAGTAGTTGTTCTCCAGCCATCAAGCACAAAACCTGTGGATATGATGAGATTAAGCACTTTAAGTAGAGTTTCAGAAAAATGCAGCTTGGTTTATTGTCCAGTTTCATGGAACTATTGTTTTTAGACATTAAAAGGGATTTTAAGACTTGCTCAAAAAATATTTCAGGAGAAACTAAATTTTTGGGTATAGCTGTGGGTACCAATGTCTATAGGTAGGGTAAAATTCGCACTACATTTTTCTGTGAATACATTGGCTATTTTCTTGGCATTGGAATGCATATTATTATGGAAGAGCTCGGTGCATTTTTTGGACATTCTTCATTTCTTGACATAACTGAAAAAAGGAGTTTCAGTTTCCTTTGGTCTCTATAGCAACAGTGAGATCATAACTCTGCTTTACATTTTCTAATAGTGCTCTTAAATTCCTTGCTGGCATGCTTCAGTATAGTATTGAGGTAGGGAGATGGGCTTTCTTATAACTTATTAAGGTGGGAGTTCTACAAAAGATGTTTATTCCTGAATTTATTATATTTTAGGGCATAAGGGTACTGACTTTTCTAAACAACTGTTTAGGTGCAGGTAAAAGTTATAGGTGAGTGCAGCATACCTTTCAGATGGGCCCATTTGTAGGGGACTGTTTGTCCTTTTTCCTAATTTTTTTTTTAGAAATGGAAGCAAGTTTGCCTTGGAAAAGTCTCTAAATATGTTTTAATTTGGTTGAGGGGTGATACCATTAAGCATGACAGAGAAAATGACAAGTTTTTGGCCAGACCTAACCAGGGATGGGGTGCAATGGGGTAGAGCATAGGTAGGGGCAAGGCTGGTACAGACCAGGTTAAGGATATTAGAACTTCTCTACTGGGTAGTTTTACAATTCATTCCAATGTATTGGCATTAACAAAGTCTAGAAACACTGAGCATATCCATTGTTAAAGGTGTAACTCTGCCAATTTGGTGCAATATTTACCCCCAAATGATGTTAAGGAAATGTTCTTGATCTTTCGGGGACAATGATTGGATTCAGTAGCAATGAAGTAATAGCTGGATTGGTTAAGAGTGATCTGGATCTGTAGGACCACCAATTTAGAGTTGCAGCTAAGTTAATGTGATGTAATGATGTTTCAGACAAATACAGATGTTCTCCAACTGCTACACAAAGGTCTGAAGGGAGGCTGAAGTACATTTTTGCCCTAGGAACTCTTGGGCCAGTTTGAATACATTGTTAGCCAAAGTAGAATGATGCCGGTGTGTGGTAGGACATTTTTTTGTTTGTTTGTTTCCAAGATGTTTGGCCTTTTCCCACAGTTGATGCAACTGTGGAAGTAGTATATTTAAGTAAGAAGATTTGAGGAAAAGCCCCATAAATTATGGGGTAGATAAGTGCTGCACCTGCAAAAAATGTTGCAAGTTTTTGTTATTTGATACATTGGTGCCTCAGTGTTAAACCAATGATGTTAGTGAACACGGTCTGTCCAGTATTACATTACAGACTACATCAGTGAGACACATTACAGAAGCATGTAAAGTGTACATTCACACTGATGTGAACAGGATAGGACTCGGCTCATTACCTACTATTTATTGCCATCCAATGTCTGAAGAAAGATTTTCTGTCACTACAGACTATTACAATTAGAAACAGACCTCCCAGCTGTCCCTGCTTAGGAGGAATATTCCTATTTTCAGGCCTGATTTACCTCTGTACTTGATGTACCTATATTTGGAGGTATGTCACTATTTACAGTCTTGATTTACCCCTTCATACAATGTTCTGAGTAACACTCATCACATATGCTTTTGGGAACTGTCTAGTAGACAGAAAACCAAATGACATGACCAACATAATAGTTGCACTTATAATTTAAAGAAAGAGGACTCCCATCTTACATTTCTCCTTTTCAGAAGCACAAAATAAATGACTTCATGTGGTAGAATTTTGTAATACTGTTCATTTAAAGTCTAAAGATTTTACAGTGTCTCTCTGATAATGTATTTATATTTTCTCCATCTTTTTGTCACTTTGTTTTTTAAGGGTTCAGGATTGCATCTAGCGATACATTTCCCTATGAGCTACAACATCAAAACCAGAAGACTGGAGCACTACTTTGCAGTAGAAAGGTATGACTGAAAAGCACAACAGCTCCAGCTTTAATCTCCAACAAGAAACCAAGCTCATCTCAGTGATCCATTCCAACAGAGACAGACGCGCTAGAAGAGTTATCATCGTGATGTACACAAGCGCAAGGAAACTGGACAAGGTCTAAAAAGTCTAGGTGTGACGTTTAGGCCTTGACCAGTTCCTTGTGCTCGTGTACATCACAACAATAACTCTTATAGCACGGTGACTTCAGTTAGAATACAGCTGGGTAGCTGCCCTTAGGTATAGCTGTGATGTGCTTGACTTCTTGTTGGAGATTAAAGTTGCACGACTGTGCTTTTCAGCCGTACCATTCTACGGTGAAGAAGTGCTGCACTCTTCTGGTTGTGGCATTGTACTCTCAGGGAATGTCTCAAGCTATACACAAGAATCCATTTTTAATCATGTGTCTGAGTCAATCCCACATACTTACTGGAAGCTGAAAGAGCTGTTATTTAGTATTCAAATTTTATGCTTACATGTCCAAATTTTTTTGCTGGATGTATCTATTTTTTTCAAGAGCCTTTCTTCCTATTTTAAGTGTCTGCAGGTTGAGAGGGATAATTAGAAAAAAATACATTTGGTTTATTTGTTAGCCCGTTTGAATCCTATAGATAAGTTGTGCCTCCAGTCCTCTTTCACTTTTAACACTTTATCTCAATCACAGTTAAAACACCAAGTCCAAAAGACAAAAACTAGAAGTTATTGCACGGAAAGGCAGTACCAATACCACACACCATACACCTGGTAGAAAATAATAAAATGTAATTGAGCGCGCTTTCGTCTAAACACTTCTTCAGAATAACAGAATAACCAGTAAATTTTCATTTTAAAGCCACATACAACATGTCATTGGTTAAAAAGCCACTACAAATATTGACATAATTTCCTCCTAACCTAATACATTCCAAAAACCTGGCCACTCAACATAGAAACCACAGCAGCAAATATCACTCAAATTAATAAATGCATTGTCTATAAATGTGTATATGAATATATAAAACATAAATCCATAAATACATGTGCAAATAGTCATGTATTAATAATCATACCCACAAATGAACAATATTAAAGTTAATACATAGATTATAGTCTTAACAAGGGACCAAGTTACAACCTGTCATTGAGCCTAGTACAATACACGCATTAGTTCTGATCTGCCACTTGAGTTCCAAAAACTCAAGTTATAAATGAGAAGGTCACCCTCTAGGGCCCAAGTCCATGTGATCAATAACCCCAAATTTAAAAGCGTATTAGGGAAACTTCTTAATGTGTATTTATAAAGAGCATTGCACTCATTATGCTGTTTTATGTCATAAAGATGTTGGTAAATTCTTTGTTTAAAAGCTCTTTTAGTTTTTCCTACATAGAAACTATCAGAGGAATTACAAACTGCAATATAAATCACACCTTTAGAATAACAATAATATTTTTTCTTGGGTAAAATGGTGCCAAAACCACTCCCTACCAATTTTACTTCCTCTATAATGTAAGGACACTGTGCACATCTACCACATTTGATGTCACCAGTTGTGACTGGAATGTCCTCTCTTCTTCTCTCAACCAATCCCTTTAAAGACATGTCTCTCTTATAAACAACTAAGGGTTGTAAACCAACTTTACAAGAGACACAGATGGCTGCCATCACGAGTACCGATATGGCTATTTTACTTCAATCAGTGGCTACACTTTCCAATACAGTGGCGGAGTTAACCAGCAAGGTGGATGTTTTAATGACTAAGCTGAACAGCGGGTCAAATTCACTAGCTGATGCTCAATTTTCTAATTCTCAGTCTTTTCGGTTCTCTGGGGTGGGGTGACGCCTGCTCAGAGAAACCAGCATCATGGCAACGAACCTTCTGAGGCAGATTATCTGACCAATGGGAACATGAGTAACAACCAGCCTGACATGTCTGAGCATGGAGTGAACAGAGGGGAAGCTAGTATGCCTGTTACCTTGGATCAATGAAAATTTACTGAGTATTCTGTTATTTCTGAAGAAGTCTTTTGACGAAGCACGCTCAATTAAATTTTATTTTCTACCAAGTGCATGGTGTGTGGTATTGGTACTGCCTTTCTGTGCAAGAACTTCTAATTTCAATCACAGTTAAGTTTTAAACAGCTGCATTTATTCTATGCATACTGCCTTCCATGGTTTTTATTTTCTTTCAGAGCACCATTATCTTGATTAAGTATCGCTTCCCGCTGTCCTGCTAATACCCTTAAATTTTATACTGATACAGCCTGGCTGAATTATCAGTTTCTGGGCTTATCAAAAACATAAGACCTGATACTGTCTTTATTTAGCACGTGTTATCTATTTACTACTTAAAATCTAGTACTTCAGTATTGTTCTGACAGTCCACTAATTGTTTTTTTTTTTTAATTATTATTGTTATTTATCCTTTTGCTGATTGGGTTAGTTCTACTATACTAGTGGCCTTTTTTCAAAGCTAGACTTATTTATACTACATGAGAAATTTGGCCAGAGCATCAGGGAACTTTTCCTACTCTTTGGAGCTGGTCGATGGTGCCGGAGAGCTCTTATAGCAGCAAAGAAGAGGCCTAAGGGAAGTAGCAGCATGCATAAAGGGAGGAAAGACATGGATAGTTTTGAGGTGGAACATGAGAATTTGTAGAAAAAATTGTTCTATATGGAATATCATAATGCAGATAAAGATTTCTGTGTGGTGGAGGATACAAATTAGCAGCATTTAGCTGCCTCAGTGCAGATTGATAGAAGTGAATCTGCTGGAGGGGTGCAGACAGCAGAACTGTTCTTCTGAATATAATCAAGCATGATGATCCGGGTGACAGTTCTGATGTTTCATGGGTTGAGATAACAGATAACTATTCAAAAGTGCTGCGGGATGGTAATGTGGAGAAGCAACCAAGTGATGTCGCAGCAGAGAATGCAGCAGTTAGAATGTATGAAACAGTGGCAGAAAGTAAGAGAGGAAAGCGACAAAAAATTAAGGAGTCGTCTTACTTTGTAGCAGCAGAGACTGTAGTATTTAAGACAAATGCAGTAGTGACATCAGAAGAAAAAGGGAGAATAGCAACAAATTGTAAGTAAAGCTAATTTTAACAGGAAGAGAAAACCAACCATGAGAATAAGAACAAAAAATATGACACTGTAATAGACCTATTATGTAGAGGGCAATCTGGCAATTGCTGTGTTTTAAGTCTCACGAAATTTGGCTTTTATACATATAGTGACAGAGACTTTTGTGGCTTAACATTTGCAAATGATAACATTTCTGGAAATGTGTTAACAAAAAGGACATTTGTGGAAAAATGTGTTTTCTAAGAGTGACTTAAATGTTTAAAACAATGTTAGAACTGAGGAACTGCTGATAACACTGTAAAAATTAAAGATGAAACAAACTTGTGGAATGGAAGATGGAGGATAGAAGCTGCTCTGAAATGTGAAAAAACATGGTGAAACACTTGCCAAGTGTTATTTTTGTGGCCATTTATAGAAGGACATTAAGGTATGCTGGACAGCCTGAATCATGTTCTTTTGTGGAAACTCATTTCATTTAATTAATGATTGTAACAGAATACAAGGTAACCAGAGTGGGGAGACAGGGCAGAAAACAAGAAGGTGTGTAGCAGAATGCAGGTTGCGTAAGAAAAAGGACACTTCTGGATGGATTGCCATGAGCACACAGCACACAACGAAAAAGGGAAAAGTAAAGAAAACATGCAAACAGAAGGATACAAGGCTGGGGAAGTGGGTGAACTAGGTGAAGAAGAAACTGTAGAAGAAGATAAAAATGGAGGGGAAAGAGGGGGGAGAAAGCATTCAGGATGAGAGGTTAGGAGAAGGGATTCACACTAATATTTTTGAAGCTTTAGCCAATGAAAAATCTGATTTTGAGGATCAAGGATTATTTTACATAAACCCAGGAAAAACATTCTACAGGGAAAAAGTAAAAGTAAAAAAACAAAATTTTAAAAATATTTCTCATAAACTTAAAAAGAATGAAAAGCAACAATTTAGAGAACTTTCAGTAAATATGAATAGCATTATTAATACTATAAAAAGGATGGGGATACTGGAGTGGTATGCTAAATGTAATGTGAATGTTATTCTGTTACAGGATGTAAAATTCCTAAGTGAAGAAAGACTGCAAACAGAAAAAGTATGGGATAGAACTACAGTATGGAACTTAGAAAGTGAAAGTTGTTCTGTAATGACTGTGTTGTGTAAGAAAACAGTGAAAATTCTAGATGTAAGATCGGTAAGAACTGAAAGATTATCTGTTATGGATGTGAGATGAAGAGAACATGTTTGTAGAATTATAGCATTATATGCATATTTAACTAGTAAATTTTATTTATTTATTTATTTATTTAACATTTGTTGACCGGGAATGTCCGACTAGGTTCCACAGAGCCTGTTTTCAGCGGAGGCCCGGGGAGAAATGCTCCAGATGCATGTCTTTGGAATGTGGGAGGAAACCGGAGTACCCGGAGGAAACCCACGCGAACACAGGGAGAACAAGCAAACTCCACACAGAAGGCACCCCAGCCGAGAATCGAACGGGAGAACCTCTTGCTGTGAGGCAACAACGTTAACCATTTACCCACAGTTGGTATGGTTTAATCATGAGGGCAAAGCCAGAGTGATTCAATAAATCCAACCATGGGTAAATCTTCAATATATACCACAACCATGGAGTCGGTTATTGCTATTATACAATTACATTATTTAAAAAAAAAAAAAACTTTTCTTAAATAATGTCTTTGTATAACGGCGCATTACTGTTCTTCCGCTGGTTGTGGTACACTGCTTCCTTGTTTTGATGTACTGAGCATGCATATGGGACTTGCATCCCACACATACACAGTACATCAATGCTTTGAAATGGAAGCAACGGAGAGAAGAATGTCTCCGTTGCTCCGTTTTTCTTTTTTTTTTATTTGTTAAAAAAAAATGTTTTGAGCACTTTATACCAACAGAAAAAAGTCCAGGTGACCGGACCTTTTTCCATTGGTATATTGTGGGATTTACAATGGGCACGCTGGCCAATCAGCATGCATGTTTTGGAATATTAAAGGGGGGGTCATTGCATAATAAATATTAAACAATAGGGTGGTTAACACTTGGATCAGAAATTCATTATTTATATTATCAGAAGGTTTGGAGGTAGCAGATGGTGATACAGTTGTGATGGTTTTTTCAGATTATTTATCAATATGGATGAAGATAATGGAAGAAAAGGGGGAATATTAAAGCAGGAAATGGAGTAAAAAAATAAATGAGAAATTATGGGATGAAATTGGAGAAGTATAGCAGTTATGGAAGGTTCACGTAACAATGGATAACTTCTATAAAAACTGTTCTGAGTGGTGGACTGAACTTAAAAAGTATATTTTATTTCAGTAGCAGGAAGATAAAAGAAAGGAAGAGAAAGTAAATATGGGAAATGTATAGAAATATATTAGAGATTTTAAAGATTAATACAAGAGAGTATTATGATATGGAATAAGAAATATATATAAAAAATGAGGAAAAAACAAGGCATTACTATTTAGGCATAGGTATTTACAAGGAAAAATGGAGGAGATATCAGCATATTTGGGTAAAATAATAAAGAAGGATATTAGTTTAACAGAAATGAAAAATGTAAAAGGGGAGGTAAAAAGAACATAAGAGCAAATGATGAGTATTATAGTACAGCATGTGGAAATATGTATAAGATCATAAGGCTGGAAATATGAGAGAACAGAAAGTAAAGAAACTTCCAGAACAAGGTAAGGAAGAATATGAAAAAAAATACTATTAGTGAATTAGATCAACTAATTTGGAAAGTAAATGTTGAATCAGGGTCAGATCCAGATGGTATAGGGTATGGAATGCATAAGAAATTAATGGACTAGCAAAGAGAGTAATTTGTAAATGTACTGAATGAATGGTTGATGGGAGGGTTTGGTTATGAAGAGTTATGCAGTGAGGTAGTGAAATTTATATGGAAAGATGAGAAGAATTAAACAAAAAAATGGAGACCCATCACACTGAATAAGACAAATTCTAACATTTTTATGGTAATAATACAGAGGAGAATGGAAGGAAGGATGAAGAATGTTATTGAAGAAAGCATACATGTTATAAAATGGAAGTGATGTCAACAATTGTTATTGCGGATGCTGTTAAACATAGTAGGTGCTATTAGCAAAGCATTTGATACAGTAGGACATGGTGTGTTGTGGGATGTTATGGAAAAGTATGGGATAGGTAACAGAATTAAGACAGTGTATATGCCAGCATACCAAAATAGTAGCATAAGAGTGTTAGCGAATGGGTGGCTGAGTAAAGCAATATACATTGTGTGGTATTAGACAAAGATAGCCCATGAGTGGAATATTGTTTTTACTGGTGATGAATTCAAGTAATCTATAAAATGAAAGAGGAGGTGATGATCCTGGTAGTTTTGACATGTGTAGCAGATGCAGTTATAGTTGCTAAAAAGAAAATATGGAGGAAGGACATGTTGGCTTATCTGAATGGAGGTTTAAAGAATATGGGAATGACCCTGAATAAGGATAAAAGAAGTTGGATGATGTGCTGAAAACTGAGGGTGTGCATTTTTCAATGAATGAAGCATCTTTGCTAAGAATAAAATCTGGAAAAAATTATGTAGTTGTGATGCAATGGGAGGGTTTGATAAAAGAAATGAAAGAAACATATCTTCTGCTGAAGATATATAGGTTATCATTCAAGAAAAAGGTTTATCTGGTGAATTTGATGTTAATGGGAAAAATAGTGTGTATGTTAAATGCTTATATGATCACAGTAAAATACAAAAAGGAAATTATGACACTGGTGTTTTCTTTCATACGGGTTTGAGATTTAACCCAGTGAAAAGGGATGCATTGTATATGAGTGAAGATGAAGAGAGACTGCGTTTACTTAATCCAGTTGTTTGTTCTGCTTCTTTGCAACTGTATTAAAGTGGGTAAAGGAAAAAAATGAGAATTTAATAGTAAGAGTGTTTAAATATAAGAACAAATGGTTCTGGAAAATGATAAGTAAAAGAGAAAAAGAATATGTAAATGAAGATAAAGTTTATTAATAAAAATATTAACATGGTAAATAAAAATGATGATCTAAAGAAAGATAGTAGGTTGTGGTATAATAATGCGATGAAAACAATATTACTATATAAATCCATGGGAAAATTTTGTTAAATCCATAAAAGTAAGGAAAAACGGTGCACCAAGATAACAGAATGTGAGGATTTCCTATGGAGACTGGTAATAAATAAATTATAAGTAAGGGAAATACAGCATAAAAAAGAAAAGATGAAAGAGTGTTTATTTTGTGGGAAGGAAGAGTCAACAGAGCCTGTGTTACATTAAAAGAGAGTGGCGAATCTCTGTAAAAACTTGCGTGAAGAATTTTTTTAATAATACTAATGACATAAGTAATAGAAATAGGAATTTGATCATACATGGATATTATCAGAATAAGAAGAATGAATATTTGAGAAGAGCAAATAAGAATTGATTTTATGTAATGTGGGTTATTTGGAATGAAAGACTGGATGAAATGTTATTTAATGGGAAATGGAGTTTGGCAGATATATTGTGACAGATTAGATTACGGTTGTGGAAGGAGGAGTGGAGGTCAATTATGGAAGAATAACAATGAGGAATTTGTAAGAAAAATGATAAATTGTAAGAAATATATATATGTGGCTGTAATTGTACACATTTTGTAAATGTGTAAATAATGCTTATTTTTTTCTGTTAAATAAAGGACCCCTATTCTTTCTGTTAAGTGCCGTTTTTTACTTCCCCCTGTGCTACCACCAACTCAAGCAGGTGGAACCTCGGTTTAATATCTCATCTGAAGGATGACACACTCAGGAGTCTAGCACTCTCCTAATGCAATACAGTACAGCACTAGCAATCTTATCCCCTGGAGTGGGAATAGAAGGTAACTGTCTAAAGTTCTTACAATAGAAGTAAATGGGTTACAGTTGTTAGCAATTAGAAAGATATGTCAATCAGTGAGCTATGGTATTGGGAATCCAGCCTATAAATGTTGGCAACAAGTTAATGATATTTTGCTGAACAAAGCAAGAGAGTAATGTTAGCATACGGAATAACAGGTAGCAGGGTAAGTACATACATGCTAAAGAGTAGAAGGCAAGTACTAAACAATGTTCACCCTTTATAGCATGAAAGCTGATGAGAGTGTCTCTCTTGCTAACTTTAGTTTTCCTGTCTGTGAGGTGCGTGTGAAATCAGCCCAGGGTATTTCCATGAATATCAAGGATAGATGGTCTGTTCATGAACAGACTACCAAGCTGCATTAAAGCAAGTACCAGTATAGATCTTTTTAAGAACAGCCTGGACACTTATTATGGAGAGAAGTGTTTTGGTATATCGGTATGCTAGAAGGCCATTAATGTCCATGCTTGAAATATTTGTACATATGTATGTTATGTACAAATATATCTTAAGGTGTTCTTCTCTGGTAATTCCAGTCACCATTGCAAGTGCAATATTTACAGAGAAAGCTGTGGTGGGATGTTTTGAGGATCTTCATGTCCCACAGGGGTTATCCAATTGATGATGCACAATATGACAGTCTTATCTACAGTGTTCAAAACTATTGGTCAAAAATGTTTTGGCTTTGTTGAAGTGTCACCCTTGTAAGCAGATATTGTAATCTTATTTCCATCTGGATGATATAATGCCCCTTTGGATCTGTTTTTTGAGCAAGATGCTAATGGGAATAGCATAGATGCAAGTTTTAAGCATTTTAAGAGAAGGCCATCAAACCTCACAGAACCAGATGCTTTTGCCTTCAAAGGTAACTTGCTAACAATAAATACACTTGCCTCTTTTCTCAGCTGAGGTGCTGATTTAGAGGCATGTTCTGTGGAGTTAGTGTGAGGTTCACAATGAACAACGGATACTACCTCTTCAAAGTGGTCTCTTGGGATTTCATCTGTTTCAAACTTTGAAGCACTAGGGTAAGAAGTGGAATAGTTAGTTCCTTGCTGGAAGAGGGGGTTTATTCTTTTCCAGAAGTCATTAGTTGATTTGGTCTGTAGGGCCTTGCAGTCAAATAATGTTATCCTTTAATTTATACAGATCTTTTTCACTTACTTCTTACTGTTCAAAATAGGTGAATTAAGGCCCTATCATTGAAGTGAAAACATATGCTTTGTCACATTCAAATGTCAGTGTCTTCAGGGAGTGAGGCAACTTATTTTAGAAGGTATACTTTACAATAAATGCATCACTTTCGAGCACACCTAAGAGTGTGTGCACAAAGTGAAAACCTGACTCATCCAGGGTAGACAAGTGAGTTTAAGTGTCTCCTTTTGGCACTGAAAAGCTTATTAGTATTTCTCATTTTATGTTTTTGTACTTCTTTCATTGAGATACCCATGGCTGCCAGATACGTTAACTTACCAACAAGAGCGAATGTGGAATGAAGATCACTTACAGAGTTTGCCAGGATTCTTGCTGCAATAAGGTTGGATAGAAGAAACAGAATAATCCTTCTTGAGTACACCTTCTCTATTTGATATTTTATCAGTGTGAGTCAGCAATGAAATTGCTATGAAAGACTATGATGACTAGTTAATTATAATATCCCCAGGACATATAACTGCAAAGATAGTACTGTTGAGTAGTCATGATTGACTGTCTTCGATTATACTGAGAGGGTTAAGTTCAATGATAAACAGAATTCAAACAGTTTACAAGACTTATTAGAACCATGAGTGCTATTGATGATTAAGGCTTCCATGTGTATTAGGTAGATGCATTTTTTCTAATACAGAGCAGTTTAGATGTTCTTTGGCTAGCACTTCAATGTCTCCTGCCCCTTTGAATACTCTGTCACATTAAAATACATTATATCCAGACAGATTTATATCACTTGTATTTATAACTGCTCTACATCCAAGTTTCACTACTAATTAATATGTCTGGACACTTGGGCTAAGCAAATATCTGAATTTGTTTATTACGAATGCTTCATGCAATGAGACTGATAATTTTGAGGCCCAAAACTGTTCATAGGGAGAGGTTAATAAGATATTTTTAACAAACCTATTTTATATCTCAGAAGCAGTATCGAGCTAGTCATTGAAGGAACCACTTACTGGCCTGGGTTTGAGGTGCCCATTCCATGCATGTTTTAAGAGCCCCACTAAGTATTGTTTCCAGACATTAGAATGGCTACTTATTTTAATGATTTTTTTTTTTTTTATGAAAGGGATGTAGAGGCCCAAGTATCGAATGTTATTTTGCATAGTGATCTTGTCCATTCATACTGCTCCCTTTATGATCGTGTCCATTCATTTTGCTCCCTTTATGATCTTGTCCATTCATACTGCTCCCTTTATGATCTTGTCCATTCATACTGCTCCCTTTATGATCTTGTCCATTCATTTTGCTCCCTTTATGATCTTGTCCATTCATACTGCTCCCTTTATGATCTTGTCCATTCATTTTGCTCCCTTTATGATCTTGTCCATTTATACTGCTCCCTTTATGATCTTGTCCATTCATTCTGCTCCCTTTATGATCTTGTCCATTCATTTTGCTCCCTTTATGATCTTGTCCATTTATACTGCTCCCTTTATGATCTTGTCCATTCATTCTGCTCCCTTTATGATCTTGTCCATTCATACTGCTCCCTTTATGTTCTTGTCCATTCATACTGCTCCCTTTATGTTCTTGTCCATTCATACTGCTCCCTTTATGATCTTGTCCATTCATACTGCTCCCTTTATGATCTTGTCCATTCATACTGCTCCCTTTATGATCTTGTCCATTCATACTGCTCCCTTTATGATCTTGTCCATTCATACTGCTCCCTTTATGTTCTTGTCCATTCATACTGCTCCCTTTATGTTCTTGTCCATTCATACTGCTCCCTTTATGATCTTGTCCATTCATACTGCTCCCTTTACCTCTTCTCTTCTGGTTAATAGTAAGAACAGCTCCACCTCTTCTGGTTTCTTTTCATATGCTGTCCCTCCATTACACACATCTTTCAAGTGGCTTTCTGCTGTGATCCTTATAGCAACCCAATATCCTTATCCTTGTACAGTTTCCACAAGTAGACTGAGTACTTAATATGTGGCCTAAATAGGCACTGGCAGTGTGGAATATTATCTCTCTACCTTAGGAGTCTATCATCCTGAAAACACACTTCAGCAGACTATTTGCTACTGCTGGCACTGCTCTCATCTGATCCTGGTGGTCCAGACCATATGAGATCAAGCCACCCAGACCCATTTCACATTGTTTTAGCATAAATTTTTATAACAGATCAATAACAGCATGGACGTGTGTTTGAGGAAAGTAAGAAAACAAGACAGACTCCCTTGTGAAGGAGGAGGCCAAGTCAAACAGGATAAATCTGAGAAACTTCAGGTCTGTTAGCCTAACAGGGAGTGGCTGGAACCTTGTCTAAAGGTCAGAAATCCCCAGGATAACAAAAAAATGGCTTATGGTGAGAAAAAAATGTCAGTCAGAAATTATTCACATCTATGGCTGTGCTGCAGAAGAGCTTGATAGGAGGTGTACAAACAGAGAAGGACTATCTGACCTTGCTGACCGAATGACATTGTCTCTACATAGGCAGCTGCTAGGAAAGCTGCAGAGACTAACTGCAGTAATGATACCAAATAACTGGTTTGTGGCAGGACTGCAGGGTAGTTCACAGACTGTAATGCTAGGAAAACTGCTGAGACTAACTGCAGTAATGATACCAAATAACTGGTTTGTGGCAGGACTGCAGGGTAGTTCACAGACTGTAATGCTAGGAAAGCTGCAGAGACTAACTGCAGTAATGATACCGAATAACTGGTTTGTGGCAGGACTGCAGGGTAGTTCACAGACTGTAATGCTAGGAAAGCTGTTGAGAATAACAAAAATGGCAAGTGGATTTTGAATACTTCTAGGGCTTGTTCTGGGTCCAGTACTCTTCATTATACTCACTTCAGACATAACTGAGGGAGTAGAGAGCAAAATCATTCTCTTGTGGATGACAAACATAAAACTGCAGTAGTGAAGGATGAGGGGAAAAGTTTAAGGAAATACAAAGGTTAACAAACTGGACAGAAATATAACACGCGAAAGTCATTTCAGACAAATGCAAAGTGCTGCACTTGCCTGGGCCCCAACAACCCTAGTGTGAAGTATGAGCTGGGTGAAGTGAAACTGACTGCAAGATAGTGGGAAAAGAAAGTCAGGAACCATGTGGCAGGGGCACAGCAACAGTGTATACCCTCAGAGTGATAAAAAACAAATGCAAAACAAATAAGCCTCCCTCATTACTTTACCTTGGCCAGGCTATAGCTTGAGTACCACACTCAGCTCTGGAGAACAAACAGGCAAAGTAACATCAGGCCACTAAAAGTTCAGAAGAAAGCCACCAGCAGGAAGCTTGTCGTTGATGATAATTACTTGTGTGTGCTGTATTAAGTATTGTACTTTAAGGTATCTTCTGGTAAGATCTGTCCAGTACTTCTTTTCTGTATTTCATTTAGTCAGTCATTTGTTCATCTGGGCAAAATCTGTTTTTATACTTTATTAGGTAACAAAGTCATGACTGAGAAGACACTCAGTGGTCCATTTCACCTATATATAAATAAAAATAAAAAATGCCCAGAGATTAGCGGAACTGGACATCTTCCCATTTTATTACGTAACAAATATAGACAGAGAAGGGACCCAGCAGTGATCCAGTTTGCATACATATATATATATATATATATATATATATATATGTATATATATATATATATATATATATATGTATATATATATATATATATATATATATATATATATATATATATATATATATATATATATCTACATATATATATATATATATACATATATATATACATATATAATATAGAAATCCCAGGGATTACAGGAATGAAGAGATATTATAATTAGAAACAATAAGAGATGGACAGTGGTTTATAATATGGATAAATTCCATAGAGCTTTCAAGGGAGTAATGGACAAGTAAAAACAAAAAAGGGGCGATAAGTTACTGACAAAGAGGAAGCAGAATGTTGAATGCACTAAAATAACAAATTAAATAGGCTAACTGCCTTCTTCTGCTGTTGCCGAAAAACTTTATTGCATGATAGAATTGCATGTGACTTCACCAGCTCATTGCAGCATTAGCCTGTTATCAGATAACAACTAGGTCTTAAGACTGATCACAAAACTAGGGGGATGTTAGTCAGTAACTGACAAATGTCTTGCCTCTTTTACGATGCACACCCCAAGCATTGTCCCCATTTCTAAGAAATGGATCGAGCCTGAAATATGTTCTCTGCCTGACTGCTCTTGCAGTTATTTCACATTTGTTAATCCAGTAAACTGCCTGGTTTGAAGATCAGCTTCTGTACTAGATGGCAAATGTTGGTTAAACGTTTGTAAGCATTTACTAGTTATGCTGATTTATTTCTCCCAGCTGGCCATGGATGAAACATGACACAACCAGATGACAGCATGTATGAATTTGGGGCTGCCTACTTTTGTTCTCCTTTTGACATTCCAAAAATGGAGGCTACAATAAGAGAATGACCCTACATGTTGACGGCATGAGCATTGTGCTAATCTAGGGGAAACACCTAACAGAAACCTCTTTGGCAAAAGAACTTGCTCATCGCTCATTATGAGAAGCACTATGGTCTCACTCAAATGGTTACCTGCCTGCAAGTCTGACTTTGATTTCTGAAGGAAAGATTCTTCTTAGCTACATGGTCAACAATCACCCTGAAAAAGCAAGTGGCACCATGATTTTTTCTGTATTTATGAGCCACCACTGCCTCTAATTTCTCATTAGTCCAAGAATATCAAGCAACTCTGTCAAGTGATAACTAGCAGTTTAGGTTGCAGTCTTTTTTGTCTGGCCCTTCAGAACATCTTAAATATGCTTACAGAGACAGGCATTCTTATATCCACCCCAACCCCTACCCCCAAGGATCCACAACAGAGAAGTAATACACTATTCTTCCCTTAAGAAAATTCAGGGTAAGTTATTCCCTTTCAGAACACATAGGCAAGCGTAGCAATGCTTGAATCATTACAGATTTTAAATCATTTCTGAAATTATAACTAAAAGGGCAAGACAAAATAGAAAAGTGTAAGTTCTCTGCAGGACAGAGATTAATTTATCTTACTTATTGATCTTTGCAAGAAGTCTGCCATTTATCCTCCTCCTTTCTTTTTCTTTCTTTTTTTCTCTATCTTTGTGCATCATAGCACACCTGGGGGGGTCCAGTGGGGAAGTTAATAGACTGGGAAGCAGAGGAGAGGTTGTAACTTCTTCTTACATTTCCACCAGTGTTCATATAGTTACAAACCCATAAGTTATTACTACCTATTTTAAAGAAAGACATTGTGTTGTTATCAAAGAACCTGTACTTCATAGATTCTGAACATTGTAGGCCATTAGTACTCATTTGTCCCTTTTTCATAATTCATGAGAAGTTAAGCATAGGTTCTTAACATGGCAAAAACATGGATTTAAACAAAGTAGTACAATGACATCATCTGGCTACTGCTCCACTCCATTACAAGTAACAGTGACAAAGACTGTAGCACAGTTTAGAAGAGCAGTCTTTGGGGATTTAACAAGAGCTGTTGACATTTTGGTCATTCTTCACCAATTGTCTAGTTAATGAAGGCTTTAACTATGGATTGGAAAAGTAGTTTGCTTCATTTCTCTCCCACAAGAGCTGCAGTGTCATGATAGAATGCAAAGTGGCCTAACTAGCAAACATTTACGTGTTTCACAAGGGTCAGTGCTTGCACCTTTGCTCATTTTTACTCATAGATAAACTTGCCTTTGACTTACCATATCTCAGCATATCTACATTACACAGATGACTGGTTGTTTGCAAGACCTCAAGCTCTGCTAGCTAAGGGACAGTCTAATGTTTGGTGCCCGTATGGCAAACAGCAGGGAATCTTTCCAAAACCAAGTCAATTTTTTTTCTGCATGACTCAAAAATTAAGTGATGCTCCTAAGAACTAGAAGGCTGAGTGTTGAGTTTGACTGTGAATATGGACATGTAGAAACCTGTAAATATTGTGGCATATGCTTGGACCATTGTTCTGTATCCACCTCATACTCAGAAGCCTCAATCTAAACTTTAGGGATAGATTAGAATTTCCTAAAATACATCATACTTATGTACTGCAGCAATAGCCTTGACTGAAAGGAAGTCCTTATTCCTTAGGCAAAATATAGATGCTTCTGGATACATGGATAAAAATTATCAAGTTTTAATTGAACTGTAATTCTGTGAATAAATTTAAGTGAATTCCAGTTATGGTAAAATCCATACAATGTTTCCATTGAAATTGCAGACCCATCGGGACAAAGAAGGTTCCCTCACCCCAAGTTTGCATGATCTTCCATTTAGCGTATTTAGAGAGATGAGGTTTTTGGGGACACAGGCAGTTTGTTTTCATTTTATTTATTTATTTTGGGGAGGTGGAACAGTCAATGTTTTCCACTATCAACTTTTTTATCATTTATATGTTTCCAGGATATACTAATGAAGGACTTATGAATCTGGATTCACCTTGGTAGAGTCATTGCAAAAGTATCTGGACTGCCTTCTGCTCCAGGTTACTCACATGAGATGGTTCATCCTTTCATCATAACTGGACCACCTCTTTAAAAATTCTTATAGGAAAGTATGATCCCACACTCATCAAAGCAAGTTAAAAAAAAATGTAGTATTTATATAAATGGCTGTAAGAGTCAGGGGGAAGTCAGCCAGAAGAAATGCGAGTAGTCACTCCAGGAAAGAGGAAACTGTGTCAGAGAACTTAAGGCTGAGGCTTGCCTATTTCAGCCAAAGATGCATTTTTGCACCATACAATGTGAGATGATAAAGTGACTCTGCCAAGTCTGTAAATGTTATGTTAGAGTTATGCCTACCTTTATAGCGTTCCTTTTTCAGCAGTTCTGTTTGGCAGTTTATAAACTCAGCTTCTTCATATATCTCATTAGTCTCCTGAGCTTTACTTAGATTGATTTCTTCACTGATCTGTTCTTCTCCTAATACTCGGTTTTCCAAATCAACATTTTCCTTTGACATTGTTTCATAGAAAGTTGTATTGTGTTGATGCAGAACCATGGTCTCACTTTCTTCCAAAACTTTTCCCTCTTCAATATCTGACTCAGTGTCTGTAAAAGTGTAGTAGACAGGCTGAATGTTCTTGGAGTTTGGGTCCCTTAGGATTGTGTACTCGTATGTTATAAGTGGCGTTTTCCCATTCTGGTTCCATACCTGAAAATAAATAAGATCTAGTTGATTTGCTGATTGTCAGTTAGTGAATAGCAGCTGAAAGACTGTACACACATACAACACACATGTGTGTGTACACATGCACGTATTCACTGCTCATATTCATCAATTAATCCACATATGATAATCTGGAAACTTGTATTCATATAAATGAAAGCATGGTAGGAACATCACACAGTTGTTAAACTGTTTAAAGTCTTCTCTTATTTGAAAACCAAATATAGCAGCTACATTTACAATATTTCACCGAGCAAGCAAAAATAGCAGTATGTGGTATACCAATGATGCTGCAATATTGCAGGGGCTCCTAAAACTTCAAACCTGACACAGACATTCTTTCCCCTTGTACAGACATACACCACATACTCAAAATTATTAGTATTGTCTTTGGATTTCATGTCATAAAAAGAATAAAAGATGTTCTGTGCTATGAATTTGGATTCATTTACCTGAGATTTATAGCCGTTAAAACAGTCTATAATTGCAATGTTCTAGACGGAGGTACAGATTTTATGACAGATGAGAAAATCTGTTCCAGTTCACATTTTGAATGGGTATCAACAAAACAGCTGTACTGATAAAAAAAATCTTCATGATTGTTCATGTTGTCAGGACAGTAGATATGATATGCAGCATATTTTCAGTGTTGCTCTCTTTCTTCCAAAATTTTAAGATGGGAAATCTAATTTAATGAACAAAGTTCTCACTGAATTCACATAAGACTGTAGGAAGTACTTGCATGAGACCAGTTAGTGAGCTGTAACACACGTCTGGCTCATTTATTAATACTTTTTATGAAATGATGCGAGGTACATTATGATGGATAAATATGTTCATCCATATTTAATACACTTACAGATACTGAGATATCAGTGATGTTAGGTATTTCCAGATTTGATTTAATATAAAAAACATGCTAGACACAATTTATGGTGAGCATTACAGCCAATTTAATTCAAGAAAAAAATGTTAGAAATGATCAGGAGAAAAAGACACAAGTAAAATTATAAATGATAGACTGGCATCAACTGTGATAGTGATGCCTGTCTTATGTGAAATGTTTGCTGGGATACGCTTCTTCTCCCTGGAATCTTGACTGGATTCAGTGAATTCTGGATCAAGTGAGTTACTTTGTGTTACACACTAAGCAATGCAATGTCTAGGGTGACTATTTGGTTTATCATTGACTGAATCATGATTATACAAAAATTTCAGAAGCCACATTTTGTTAAGGAACCCAAACAAAACAAGATTGCAGAAACTGGATGGTGGGGTTCTCCCTTGGTGTTAAATTTAAGGGGTGCAGTAATCACAATGTCTACAAACACAACCAGAAACTACTAAACTATATCATACTAACACCACACAACCAAACACATTTTTCAACAGTTTTCAAAATGGTGAATAACTGCAACTGTAGCAATGTGCTGCAACTTATAATGCCACACTTCTTTGTTCCTATACCCTCAATTCTATACCAAGGTAACACATTTCAGTAGCAATTGCTCCAGCACATGCAAACTTTACCCTCACTTCTATAACAAGGCACCACTTTTAAAAAAGAAAGAAATATACTGAAGGAGCAACAACATTTTTTTCATTACTTTGATAATGGAATATGGTGTGGCCCCTGATTTCCATCAAGAATTTATTTGTAACAAGTGAAAAATAATATCATACTTGGCTTGCCTATATCTTTTATTCAGAACATTCATTATGTTTTTCTGTGGGCTGGTCACGAAATTGAATAGATGACTGCATATTGCAAACTAGATCAGTATAACATTCACATTTTTTTTTTATTTCTTACCATTCATAGCTTTTCTCAAGCAACACAACCTAAATATCATGATAATTTAATTCTGTAGGTGCAGCTATTTCCAGTGTCACTGACTCAACACATATTACATTTACTTTTAATCCTAGAAAAATCAAAACACTGTAGGTTCTATTCTCACACCAGGTGCTTGAATTTATTTTCCATTACTGACAATGTAGTTTGCATCTTAAAGAGTTCTGTACTCATATGATTACATCCTCCATATTACATATTAAACTGAGTTGTACCATAGCTGAATGTAAAAGATCTCACAACACTGCAAAGAGCAGGGATAACTTTATATTAAAATACTGCAAACTTAAAATACCACAAAAATAAAAGCACTCTTCATACATCATAGTAAAAGAAATGCAAACTAAAAAATATGAAGAGAATACTCTTACAAATCGAATAGTTTTTCAGCTTTTTTCCATTAGGGGTCACCACAGCGGAACTCCGGTCTGCTAATGATTGGCAGTGGATTTTTACAGTGCCGAGTTGCCAGCCCGACGCCCAACCTTCAAAGAAAGCACACCCATTCAGGCACGCACCTACCTATGTCACTTGACCGTGGGGAGGATATGCAGACTCCACACAGAAGGCACTCCAGCCGAGAATTGAACGGGAGAACCTCTTGCTGTGAGGCGACAATGCTAACTGCTGTACCACCACGGCTCTACTGTTACAAATCTAATGGTATTTAATTTTCAACTATTCACATTTCATCTTACAAATTATCTTTGAAACAAAAATTATTGTTTTATATATTATGTATATCTTTTTAATTCTGCACTCTTAATCTTATTCTCTTATATACCCTTCTCTACATCTTCTACTCTACAAATCTATTACCCAACATAACAAAATGGAATCCTATCCTGATATCAAAACAGATTTCAACTTTTGTCAGATGCTCTAATTATCACTGAAACATTGTAAACAGATTTTCCTATACCCCTACATCCTTTTGTAAAGAGCAAAGATGCATGTGGGTTTTGACCCATATAATTACTTTTTCTTTATGCTAACGTGTCTTCTTCTTCTTCTTTTGGCTTTTCCCCATTAGGGGTCACCACAGCAGATCACCTGTCTGTTTATGATTGGCAGCAGAATTTTTATGGTGTTGAGTTGCCAGCCCAGCACCCAACCTTCCACGGAAGGCACACACATGCACACACTCACACCTAAGGCCAATTTAGAGTGTCCAATCCACCTACAGCATGTCTTTGGGATGTGGGAGGAAACCAGAGCACCCAGATGCAACCCAAGCGACCATAGGGAGGACATGCAGACTCCACACAGAAGGCACCCCAGCCGAGAATCGAACTGGCAAACCTCTTGCTGTGAGGTGACAATGCTAACTGCTGCACCACTGTGGCCACCCCTCTTTATGCTAACGTGTAATTTTCCTTTTTATAGGTATAGTCTTATGACTCTTACCAGAAAAAGTATACTTACTACACTAATCATTCCCCTTCTCAATTATTTCTAGTAAAGTTCATCCTTTCTTTTTATAGTAGAATCCACATGTGAACCTCAAATAATAATAATAATAATAATAATAATAATAATAATAATCCACAACCTCCAAATAATATTGTATCTTTTCTTTATTAATTTTATTCATTTTCTAAAGTCTTAGTCTAGAAAAACTGCACATAAAATTACAGCTCTTTGAACTATTTATTCTTTCTTCCAAAATGCCCCATATGTGTATTTATTTACTTACAATAATAATTCTTAAATGCCAGACACAGGTCACCTCTTTGTAGTCTGTAGGATACCATGTGTAGTGACAGAGCTTTGAGTCGGTTCATATAGGACATGTTATTTAGGCCTTGTATCCTTTTAGAAGGGGTGTTCCAATTGTTGCATCTGTTTGAACAGATACATGCCAAAGGGGGCATTATATTCAATGACTGACCTAATGAGGTCCAGTTCTTGAGTTCAGTGATATATGTATTTATACACAGTGTAGGACCTGGTGAGCATTTAAAGAAAACTTGTCTAATAAATGGCAAGTTCTTTCTGTGATGGAAATTTCATCTAAATGCTGCAGATATGTGTTGCTCCTCTTCAAAAAAAAGTAAGAGAGTTACTAATGTGGTGTCTTCTGCAGCAACATGCAGGAATGTATTGCACCAACACCAGTGGAATGCAGAGATAAAGCCCTGGTTATGCACAGGTGCACTGCTTTCACTAGCTACTTGAGTGCTTAATAATGCTATCAGGAAGGATGGTCAAAATCCACCCTCGAGGGGAGGGAGGGACAGTGCTGGTTGCAGACACCGCTGTTATCCTTCAGAAGAGGGGTGGCATTGCAGACGAGTAGTCTGTGGGGTAGGCATTAGACTCAGCAAGCCATTGACAGATGGTAGCTTTCAAAGTGAGTGAGCAGAGGCATGCAGTCAGATGAGCAGAACACTGTGGGACACCACAAGCAGCATGTAGGGTCAGGCTGTCCAAATACACTTATTTCCAGGATGACAGTAAGAGCACAAAGCACCCTTCTGGCTGCTTTAATGATGCACCCCCCCCCCACACACACACACACACATACACAGCTCTCCCCTTAGCTCTGGGTGGAATCCCCAGTACATAGGAATGAATGGATACTGTCTGATCAAGGGAAGGGGATTGATGGTCACAGTTATGGGGGCAAAAATCACATAGAAAAAACAAAACAGACAAGAATGCAGGAAACCAAACATCTTCAAACTTATAAGGTAAAATAAACTCTGATGAAACCCATGATGTTTAATGGGTGAAAGCGCTCAGTGAAAGTGGATGTTAAACTTTGTATTAAAGGTGTTCGTGTATCCAGTCAAGGTTTAGCTGGTTTATTTTACCTTACAAGTTTTTCGTATTGTTAATCTTCAAACTTATAGTTCACTGCAGGTTACCAGACTACTGGCTCTACAGCTTTTATAACCCTAGCCATGTTAATCCCTGGTTGCCCCAATTGTCCTTGGTTAGACGGATGTACTTTACAGATCAACACTGACTACCCCTGCCCATGGGTGCCAGGCACAGATAAATTTGCTTTCACTCATCCATTTGTCCAGGATGCACTTGAATAGGGTCATTGAGTAGCTTTGCTTCATATGAATTGGAAGTTTATTCCAGAGCAGCAGCAATCTCTGGGGGACGTACTCGTCTCTCCAACATATTCTGTTAATGTTACTGGCAAGGTTGAGATCCCTAGAGTGAGCGACTCTAGTGCCATCTGATTTGCGGATGTGTAGCATTTCCATCAGCTAGGGGTCACAGACTGCCCACTAGGCCAGACACAAGTTGCCTCTCAATACTCTATATGATACAGAGCACAGTGACAATGCTTTCAGTCTATCCATGTAGGTCATGGTTTGGAGGCCTTGTATCTTCTTAGTGAGAAGCCTCTGCAGTCTCTCCAGTTGCTGCAGGTGTCAGGTGAGATGCATGCAGACAGGGGCATTGTACTCTATTAATGGTCTGATTAGGGTTGAGTAAAGTGGGATTATAACAGCCTTAGACCTGCTAGTGACGCCTTTACTTATGAGTTGTGCAATGTAGAATGCTTTCCTTACCACCATGGAAACCTGGGGTCAAAGTACATATTGCTGTTGACCTATGTTCCCAGATCTTCCACCACTGGGTTTGAACTTATAGGGGTTCTGCCAACTTTTTCGAATTCCTTGCTACATTTTACCAGCCAGCACCCCTTTTACCAGAAAAAAGGGATTGTAAAAGGACAATTGATTAGGGCCTGTAGAATGTGTAGTAAAATTGACGATTTTGAGGATGAAATCACTAAACTACATAGTATGTTTTTGAAGCGTGGATATCCATTGGACCTATTATCCACCCTTACACAGGAAGTCACCAACCTAAGAAGTAGTTCTTACAAGCCACTGTTAGGTGTTGGGCTTACAAACTCAATGCAAGATTCAGTGAGGAAAGAAAGTATAGAAAAAGGTTGTGGTTTTGCATATACTTTTTCCAATGACAATATTGGAATAGAACAGTCTATATTGAAACATTGGTCTATTCTAAAAATACATGATGATTTTAACTCTACATTGGAAAGCAAACCACAATTTATTAGAAAGAAAGGTCCCAACCTCAAAGAAATATTTGAGAGAAGACCACACCCACAGACTAACAGACGCAGTGTCAAAAAAGGAACTTACAAATGTGGTGCTTGTAAACAATGTAATATGGTGATTCATGACTCCCATTTATTTTTAAAGGCAAGGAAGTTTGATATTAAGCCACAGGGACATTACACTTGTAGCACAAAAGGAGTAGTGTATTTAGGATTGTGCACCACGTGCAACAGTTTTTACATTGGAAAGACGGAGAGAGAGTTCAGAAAAAGACTATATGAACACTCTTATGACATAGAGAAAAAGAAGGAAAATAATGCCTTTTACAAGCATTCACTAAATTGTCCAAATTACAACCTCAAATTTATAATTCTTGAACAAGTGCTACAGAATGAAAGGGGTGGAGACTGGGAAGCTGTTTTGGAATCCAAAGAGTTAATCTGGCAACTGAGATTAGATGTGAATAAAACCCCAGGTTTAAATGACACTTTAAGTATAAGCTCAGTTTTAAAACTGAGGAGAGCTAGACTTTAACATGCAGTATAGGAAGACCCCCATATTTATTGACTTATTTCCTTAAAACCAATTTTTAAAAATATTTTTAAAACAATTTTTAGAAAAATGTTCCTTTTTAGTATATTTATTGCATATTTATATATGTTTGCTACTACATACATTTTTTACTATGTATTGGCCGATTGAAAAGATATCAATTCTGCGTGGCTTATCTCATATGATTCCTAACATAATATGCCTCCTTTATCTTCACTTTTCCTTCCCCTCACATCCCCCCCCTCCCCCTCCCTTTCCCTCTCCAAGAAGTTTGTGTACAAAAAGTGCAATTTTAATATGTTGTAAATCTAGAAGACATTGAGCTAGATTTGGATATGATGCAATTAAATGTATTGTATAAGTTATGTTTTTAAAAACAAGACAAAAATTCCCACGTGAATTTCAAGCAATATAGCACTGTAGGTTATCAAGATACAGTGTATGAAACAATGTTCATACTTTTAAACAAACATTTTTTAAGTAACTGGATGTAAAATACTGCAACTTTAAGAAATCATTTACATATTTAATGAATTAACTTGCAATTAAGCGAATGTATATAAATTGTTATTTTTGCTGCTTTTATTGTCACTTGATAAAGCTCGGAAGGATCCAAGAGAAAGCGCTTGTGTTATACGTTGGTGTTATACGTTGTGGTTCGTGGTTTGTGGTGGAATAAACTTGGTATTTTTTGCAACAGCATTGGAATTATTGCTTCCGCTCAGCCATTCTGGAGTTTGTTGTTCTGCCAATTCTGTAATTAGTGGGGAATTCTGCTATACCAAATGGGATAATAGTGCACTTTTTGCTTTTAGTTTGACATTGACTTTGGCACCAGTTATTTGTTTGCGTTAGCCCCTCCTATAATATGTTAACATCATTGGGGGACTCAATGATTGTGCCTAGTTTACAATCATCAGTGAACTTCGCAAGCCAAAGGCTGTCTGCTTTAGTCTGGACTTCCAAGAAATAGACAGACAAATGAAAAAATGTATATGAAGTCTTCCACTTAAGGTCCACTGCCCAAGACCAGTCAAATGAATGATGAAAATAAAGGCAGTCAGGCCAGCAGGCTGAGTCACACTTTAATGTTGTTTTTCTTTTGGCTTTTCCCAGTTAGGGGTCACCACAGCAGAACTCCGGTCTGCTAATGATTGGCAGGTGATTTTTATGGTGCCAAGATGCCAACCCAACACCCAACCTTCAATGAAGGCACGCCCATTCACGCATGTCTTTCGAACGCCACTCGACTGCGGGGAGGACATGCAGACTCCACACAGAAGGCGCTCCAGCTGAGAATTGAATGGGAGAACCTCTTGCTGTGAGGCAACAATGCTAAAATCACAAATAAAATCCACAGCACATAAGCACTTTGTGGGGTGTGGGGGGCAAAGCCCCACACTTAGCTATGTTTTAAATTTTGTGTGTGTGTGTGTGTGTGTGTGTGTGTGTGTGTGTGTGTGTGTGTGTGTGTGTTTGGTGCTAGTGATTTCTTTCCCAGGGAAAGAAATTGCTGCTTTGACCATTTGATCTTTGTGTCACTCAGGAGGCATTCAATGTAACGCCTCTTCATGATTTTAATATAAACCCTTTTGAAACACGTGTCTGATATAAGAATACAGAGTGCACACAATGTACTTTATTAACATGTAAAAAGCAACCCGAAACATACATTCAAATTTATGGTCCTGCAGATCATGCATATTAATATTAGGGGAGGGGATTTGGTTAATCACATAGAGTATAATGAGATGAGATGAATTATAGAACTAGCAGCAGACAAAGTTCCTGGTCTAAATGGGGTTATACCACTTAAGCCCGCCCTGAAAAGAAGGAGGGTGCAATACTGAGACATGATTGGCTAATGGTGCATTTTAAACTGGCTTTGTTGGATGTGTTAGTTATCTGATGAAGGGCTTGACCCGAAAGCGCTTATGTACTGTGGATTTTATTTGTGATTTTATTAAAGTGTGACTCAGCCTGGTGGCCTGACTGCCTTTATTTTCATCATTCCAAGAAACAGATTCCAAATAGTAAAGGGTCCAGTAGATATCCTTGCAGTACGCTACTGGTGATGGGTCTTACTGGTAGAGGTGGAGTCACCAGTTTTGACAATATGTGTTCTGTTGGTGAACCAGTTAAATACAATTTAATGATGTAAGGGTTAACACCTAGCTGGGAGAGTTTTTAAATTATACCAGAGTAGTGGATGGTGTCAAAGGCCTTGGCTATGTCCAGATAGGCAGTATGCACTGTCTTACCTTCATCAAGAGCTTTGGTGACTTTCTCAAACTCATTTACCAGGTTGAATAAGCATGATCTACCCTTAACAAAGCCAAACTGGATTGGGTGTAGAGTTTGAAGGTCACCTGTGTCCTTGTTGATAATGTCTACAATGATCCTTTCCATGGCCTTGCAAATGAGGCTGGTTAGACTTATGGGTCAACAGTTCCAAGGGTTGGTTGATGGCCTCTCTTCAAGCAAAGGGATTACTGTTGCTGTTCTCCATTTTGCTGGTATAAAGTCAGTATTCATGCTATGGTTAAAGAGAAAGTCAAGTGGTGTCAGCTAGGTCCGGTTTTAGATTGCTTAGTAGGCAACATGGGATGTTATCTGGCCCCATTGAGGCCATGTTTTTGGCCTTGGACAGCACAGATATAACAATCTCTAGAGATACTAAGTAGAGAACTGGTGTCAGATAAGCTTTGGGGTATGGCTGGTGGGGATAGGAGGGTGAAGTCTGTACCAAATCTGTCAGCTAGCAGGATGGGAATTTCCTCTGGTATAGTGTGAGTGGTACCATCTGCTACCAATTTGGCACATAGCTGGCATTGTCTTTTAGATTTTAGAGGTAGTTAAAGAATGCCTTATGATTGTCCTTGGCTAGAGATGCTATTTTATCTTCATAATTAGAGGACTTTACAAGACTTCTGATTTGCTTGTTCAATCTGTGGAGGGAATTCTTCTTCTGCAGAGGCAGTTGCCTCTTGCTTTTTGGGCATCCGTTTTTTCCTTTTGTTATACAATCTGTTTATACTAGATATCTACCAAGGTGGCTTGATTTTTTCGGGAGGGGGGCTGGGTTTTAATCTGATCGGGTACATCTGAGTCTATACAGTTGCTAAGATGATTATACAGGGCATTTGTGTACAGCTCTGCACAGGAGTCATTATCGCCTGTGATTGCAGGGGATATAAAACTTTATATACCATCACTCAGTAGGCTGTAGTTTGCTTTGGAGAAGTTCCTTAGATTTTTGCTTATTTGGGGGTGTAGGTTCAATAGTTACTTTAAATAAGAGTGATATATGGTCCGACCTTACCAGAAAAGGCATCACACAGGGGGCAGTGCAGTGACTACCCATGTTGGTGAGTACTATGTCAGCACAACACAGCCCCTTGTGAGGGTGTAGACTATCTGTTCCAGAACATTTGCATTGACAAAGTCCAGGAACCTCTGGGTGAGCATGTTACCCAGTCGATGGAGGATAACTGAAATCTCCCATGACTAAGGTGTTGGGCTGCATGGTGAGCCACTCCAGAAAGTCCAGGTAGGCATTGTTCTTTTTTTTTTTTTGTTCATGGAGGGGGACCTACAGCTAGCAATGATGTGGTAGGGTGTTTCCCCCTATAGTTATTTGGGCATGGAGTAGTTTGAGTGAGTTGTACTATTTGACCAATCTTGAGGTGTACTTGGCTTTAATGAAGATGGATACACCTCCACCTTTGGTTCTTACATGCCCATTCTGAGGTTGGAACGTGTGTAAGGCATTGCAGCCTTGCACAGCTGGGGTGCTCTCTGTGGCCTTGAACCATGCGACTGCACAGACAGCTTCTTCCAATTTGAGAAACGCTTTGAGGAGTTCAGTTTCATGTTTAGACTCCCATCATTAAGCAACAGAACCTTGAGTTAGTCTTGAGTAGATTTTGCTGTCAGAACTTTTGTCAGTTTGATATTGCCTAAAAAAGCACTATGGGGAAGGTAAGCACCTTAGCCAATATCTGAAAGCTCGGTTGAGACAGATGCAGACCATCTCTGGCAAAGCAGCATGGCCTGCAGACCATGTCTTCCCAGGCTGACAAATGCTAGATCCCCCTGGAATGACAACAGAAGCTAAGCCAATTGTTGAAGTCAATCATTTTTTGTTTATATTTTGGCATCATCCTAGGTGAAGGTAGAATGCTGCTTAGGGTCATAGCTGCCTGGGACATATAATCTGAGAGTTCAGTCATCTCTCTCTTCATATAGTCCATGGAGGTATGTCTCAAGTCATTCACCCCAACATGGACAATGACAGAGTCATGGCAGTTCTTGTTGAGTGATCTGAGGGAATGCATAATCTGATGGATCCTGGCACCTGATAGGCAGCTGACTGTGACCTTCTCCTTGTCCAAGCTGGTGAGGGGGACATCTGTGTGTCTCACTATGGAATCTCCTATGACTAGGACATTAGGTTTTGAAGTGTTTTGCCTTAGGGGCTTATTTGGTGAGACACTGGTATGTCTGTTGTTATGTGCAGTGGTTTCTATACATGTTGAAGTGTGTGCAGACAATTCGTGCTTGGGAGGTCTCTGATCTTTTCTAAGGCTTCTAGTGAGTGCCTCCGCATATGTGGGTTTATGTGTTGTGTTCTGAACTTGAGTGAGAGGTGAAGTGAGTGAGTTGACAACCTGTCTTATGTCTTCTTTTTGCTACATGAGAGGATTGTTTCCAAAGTGATAGTGTAATTACATCTCTCACATACGGTATTTATTAGTTTCAGGGCTAAGTGGTTGTCAGTATACATGAGGCAATTACTACACTGCCTCAGGATGCCCAAGTCAATGAGGATGGCCAGAGAAGTGGTGGGAAATTGACCATCCATAACGGCAGGTTTATACCGTAGTACTGTTGGGGACTGGGTAAGTTAGATCAGTTTATGGTGTAGGAATAAAAAAAGGGCTTATTCTTTTGATGGTTTAGGGTGAAGAGCTGTGGCAAAGCTTCTCTAGGTGCAGTTGAGTTGCCTGCAGAACAACTGGAGACTTGGGAGGGTCCTACTGACAAATGTCTAGAGAAAATTTAAGTTTCCAGGCATTTGCATTTATAGAGGGCACAGCTAACCCGCATTGTGCAATGCACAGCTACATGCAAACACAAGGCTTAAATGCAGGTGAATTTCAACAGTTTTAAGGCAAATTACCAACGGGAAAGCCCCAAACTGAGCCTTCCTTCAGCAATCCCCATCTCAGATGGAAC